>NW_020622381.1:24457306-24457860 GCF_003573695.1 Papaver somniferum
TGCAGGTTTGGATTAGCAAAAAGGTACACGAATTCCTCTAAACCCCTTATGCCATTATTATTAAAATCCGTGAGCATAAAGTTGGGTTTTGATGAAGTTTTTGGTTAGATATTCTGTGGTTGATTTGGTGAAAGTTTGAGATGAATTTTGTGAAGTGAATGTCTTAAATTGAGAATATTTCAGTGTTTGTGAATGCTTAAAATTGATGGGTTGGGTAAACAAAAGTTGCACTTTCAAGTGTTTGATGAAAAGCCTGAAAGGGGAACACTATTACTTTCTTACATGCATTTAATAATGACAGCCAACAGATTGGGTTTCCTAAATTATGGAGTGATAAGCATCAGATTTACTAATCTACATGAATGGTGATGATGTTTGGTTTTTGGTTATTAGGGCTAAGAGTAAAATCAAGTTTGGGTTTCCAGAAGAGATAGGCAAAACAATTGAAAAACTTAGTGGAAGGTGATGATATTTATAAGGCAAATCACCTGCTCAAATAACATTCCCTAACCCATGAAGGTATTATAAGGCATACATATTATAATGCTCTTAAA
>NW_020622381.1:24457870-24664874 GCF_003573695.1 Papaver somniferum
TTTTAGAATCTAGCGATTTAGAAACACTAGTCTTAGAAGATGATAAACTCGTAGAAATGAGTGAGGATGAACCCAACTTAGAAGAATCTATTGACCATTTTCAGGAATCTGATGACCTAGAAATTAGGGAAGTTGTGACTAGTCTTTCTAGAGACACAGAAAACTCTAAGTTTGGGGGTGATTATCATTCTCCGTGTGCTTTAACTCTTAGAAAGTACCCTCCTGTAGGACTTGACATTTGTGCCTCAACCATCTTACAATATTATCTTCATACACGTTCTCCCGAACCTAATGATGTCCAGAAAGAAGCTCAGTTGTTAGAAATCCATCCTCTGGTTGATGTGGTTAACCCAGGATATGATACCAAGATTGACTTTGTTTTCCCACCAAAAACTTTTCTTCCAATTGTGGGAACTTTTGATTTTAAGATGTGTCGGTTATTAATTTTTGAGACTAAACCTAATCACTTTAGGATATTAGGGTCGATACATTTTCTTAAGGAAGACCACCTCTTTCATTGTGGTCAGCTGTGTGAGTCAAATCTAATTGACTTAGAGGATCCCCAATTATTCATGTTGTTGTTATGTGCTTCTAAGTTCTTAGTTGAGTTTTTCCAGACTGTAATACCTGAACCGGATCTTAGCTTTGAGGAAATCCAACCGATGAAAACCTGTTATCTAGACCCAGTTATAGAACCTGAACCTGAGCCACAACTAGATGTAGTTGTATTAAATAGAATACTTAGGATATTTGTGGAATCTAAAACAAATCCTAATTGAATACCATGGATATTTAATGATTCCTTACATATTCCAATTGAATACCTAGGAGTTTTTAGGATACACCCCTCTAAAAATACTCATATCTCCTCATTGCCTTGAGAATTGTGCAAATTTGAACTAGGTCATCTATTTAGGGATGATGAAGGGGTAGTTAATATCTCCCTTCCTTTAAAACACTAAGTCATATGAGCTCCCACGTCGCACGGTGTATGTGACACCCACCTCAAATTAAATTAGATAAAAGCTTTCACACAGAGCAATTCTGGAGAGGACAAGTGGCAGAACTCTATTGGTCGGAGCATTAAATTTTGACTTACACTCCGTTTACACCCTGTATTTAACTGGTCGTTTGTAACACCGTTAGCGAAAACGTGGGTATACAATACTTATGTGAGGATTTACAGCTAATAAATTTGTTACACTTGATTTACACCGAAAACTTAACCGAAAGTTACTAACGCCAGTTAGGTGTACAATACACCCGTGAGAAATCCAACATATTAGGGCTTTCCTCCTGCCCTACTTTACTTCTTCTTCTACTTTACGGAAATTTTCTTCTTCCTCCTCGAGTTTAGACAAAGGTGTGGTGGTGGTGTTCATCAAAGTAATCAGTAAGAAAATGGGATACAGTAGCTATTCGTCTTTTATTCATAATCAAAAGAAATGGTCTTTGTTCAACTAAAACTACAATAGTTATTCTTTTTTGCTCAAGTCGTAGCAACAATCGGTGATTGAGACAAAGCTTTTGGAAAAGAAATTTATTAGCTGACTTAGCTGCAGGTTTGGATTAGCAAAAAGGTACACGAATTCCTCTAAACCCCTTATGCCATTATTATTAAAATCCGTGAGCATAAAGTTGGGTTTTGATGAAGTTTTTGGTTAGATATTCTGTGGTTGATTTGGTGAAAGTTTGAGATGAATTTTGTGAAGTGAATGTCTTAAATTGAGAATATTTCAGTGTTTGTGAATGCTTAAAATTGATGGGTTGGGTAAACAAAAGTTGCACTTTCAAGTGTTTGATGAAAAGCCTGAAAGGGGAACACTATTACTTTCTTACATGCATTTAATAATGACAGCCAACAGATTGGGTTTCCTAAATTATGGAGTGATAAGCATCAGATTTACTAATCTACATGAATGGTGATGATGTTTGGTTTTTGGTTATTAGGGCTAAGAGTAAAATCAAGTTTGGGTTTCCAGAAGAGATAGGCAAAACAATTGAAAAACTTAGTGGAAGGTGATGATATTTATAAGGCAAATCACCTGCTCAAATAACATTCCCTAACCCATGAAGGTATTATAAGGCATACATATTATAATGCTCTTAAAAATGATTCTTTGAGTATGTTGCAAACCTGAAGGCTCCCGTTCTTTCGAAATCTGTGAACTAAATAGTCTAAATGTACATGATTTTTGCATCATTGCAGCTTATTACTTGCATCAAAATTCTAGGGACATTACTCGAAAGTTCATACAAGAATCAAAGTTTCTATCTTTCGCATATGCCAGGGTTTGCTAAATTTCTCTACTCTTTCTCGCAAATGAATATCTACTGTGTTTTATGTTGAGCACGGTTTATGATTTGTAGACACCGATGATTAATTCTAGCATGGTAGTCTTACTATTACTATGTTCCTTTGAGTCCGTCATTTTTATGACCTACATTTCTTCTCATCTATTCTGCTTTTCAGGATTTTTCTGACATGCATTTTGGTGGAATCAAACAGCCATGTTGGTGTTCTTGGAAAATCCTTAGCTTTGGGCCTCTTATTCCTCTTCAAAGGGGAGATAATATGTACAGAAAAAATGTGGCCAGCATTATACTTGAGGAAAAAATAGCTGTTAGTGATTCAGTACTCTATATTAGCACTGAGATCTGTAGGTTTTTTTGGCTTTGATTATTACGTAGGCGCTATAATGTGGAAGTATGTTTTGGCTCCTCGCTTATGCTATTACTATTTACCTTTTTTATGTAGGAATTCTACTTTCATATTGAAGCGGGTTTGTTTTCAAACCATTCCACCAATATTTTTGTGCCGCGGTTACTAGGTAAAGTTTATTGTCTAATCTGATTATATATAATTTTCGTATTTGTAGAGGATGTGCAACTACTGGCAACTGTATAGATTGTTTCGTATTATCATTCCATATGATTTTATTTCATATGGTTTGGATTTGGGAAAAGAAACTAGAGTTGTATGCAATAATTTTTGTTTGCTATTTTGATGTATAAGTTATAGGAGGATGCACACATTGTCTACAGGAATTGTCTAAGCACACATTGTCTACATGCATCGTGTGGTTAGAGACGGGTATAAAGCTGGGAAATCTTGAACAATTCCCATCTTTGACTTTTTTCCTTCTTGCTGTTGGTTGCCTATAATAGATATATCGAGCTCAACAGAACCATCACTAGTGGAAAATGGAAGTTAAATGATAGACGCATTTATGTGTCTAATTTGTCCTCAATGTTTCGTATTGTTAGTACTCGTTTTCGTCCTTATTATGGTGTTTTGTGTGTTTGTAGGTATTTTTTGGAAATAAATATTTTTGGAAATTTCGGCTCGAAAAGTTGCCCGGGGCACCCTTGGAGGACATGTGTTATTCGGACTCTCACCGTTGGTTAAGGGGAACCTCAATTACTAAGGGGCACCTTCTTTGCTATTCACACCCCAGCTGTTGGATAAGGGACAACCCTTTCTTCTTCGTTTAAATTTGTTTTGGCGGGAAATTTTCATTCTCAAACGGTGGATTTTTTGATCGGAATTTGGAGGGGTTAGAGGTGAACTCAATCGCTGAAACTTCATGGGTAGACGTGATATGACAATAAAAAGCTGGTATGGGTGTTCGTTTGAATCAGAATTGGCTCAATCGTGTCATGGAGTGAAACAGAGCAACACGTTCACCGGAGGAGTAGTTCACGGGTTTGCTTGAGTTTTGGAGAATTCGAGCGTGTCATACACATGTTAGGTGACTCGAACAACAGACAAGATCGTGACAGAGATAAATAAGGAGAGTTCAGCAGCTATAGACGCGTGCAGGAGAGAAGAAAGGAAAGAAAATATATCTTCTTTACTGCCGAGTAATGGAAGATTATAGGAAGTAATGAGGCGATATTCTTGTACCTATTGAGTATAAATTGGAGGCTTAGACTCAGAGAGAGAGGATGGAGAGTTAGGGGTGAGAATACAGCAGAGAATCGGGAGTTGCAGAGATTGTCTCTGTTGCTGCCATTGGAGAACATACGAAGAACATAAGACTACAAGAAGCAGTCGTAATTGCTACCGTGGTTGCGACACATAGTGACATTCGTAGAAGCTACAGCGATAACGACCCACAGCCGAGGGTCGTAGTTCTCTGGTTTGTAACAAATATAATTGTTACAAACCCGAATTTGAATTATTTCTCCATTTTCTCCTTGTAAACAACTTTTTGAGCAATGAAAAATTCCTTTGAGTGTGTTTTCACCATGCGGAGCTAGACCCCATCACTGGGACAACGGAGGAAGCAACTTTTCATGATTGTGGTAAATGAATTAATTCTTTTATTGACTTTTTGCATAGATTTAATTGTTGTAGGATCAGAATCTCGCAACAATAATGTCTCAGCGAAATTATCAATGGCACAACATAATAACGTCGCAGAACAATTTCAGGAAGAATATAACAAATGACGTCAGCTAGGATCATGAGAAAGATGTGATGGTCCTGCGAAAATTAGAGAGCTTGCGAAATTAACATTTGTAAGGTTGCGAGAATGTCGCGATCCATATCCGAAAATAAAGGACAGATTAGCTGTCATCCACTATGTATTTCCCTATAAATAGTCATTCGAGTTGTAAAGAGGAGGGAGATCTTTTTTGAGTAAGAAACAAGTGAATAGGAGAGAGAAAGTTCAGAGTAGAGGTCATTCTTGACTTCTTTATCTTTCTTGTAATAACATTCAAAAATTAATCAATAAAATTAAGAGTGTAAACCCAAAATGAGTTGATTAATGATCAAATCATATGAGTGGTGTAGTGTAGGATTTCCTACAACTACATAATGGCGCTAGAAACAGGGAGGAGTTGAAGATTATTCTAGAAAAAGCTTAAGATTGATATTGAGATTCGTGAAAATTTAAAGTGATTGATTAAGAATTTTTCATAATTTCTTGCAATATTGTTAACATTGAAGAAATGGCTAGAAGAAGAAATATATCCGAACAACCGACTACTATTAGAAGAAGCAAAAGAATTGCTGGAAGAGAAAGAAGTGAAATGGGAGAATCTACTAGAATGAGAAATAATAGAGAAAATCAAATTCAACCGTCAATTCAACAAACACTAGTTCAAGAGAGGAATACAGATTATGACAGGGTGAGTATACAAACTTGGCGATCAAATTCAGCAGAAGAAATAGAAGAAGAGCAACAAAACATAAATTATAGACAGGAAGAGAGAAATCAAGAAGCAGATGAAAGAATAATCCATGGAGGTGAGGAAATTGGAGCGTTAGAAGCATTGAGACGAAGAATACATAAAGAAAGAAGAGCTGAAGCAGAAGAACGTGCAAATTTAACAAGGCAAAATCACGAATTAAGGATGGAGAATATAAGACTACAGAATAGAAGATCGAGAAGTATTACAAAATCATATTCAAAATCGAATAGAAGAGAAATGAGGCGAAATTCGCCCACAATCAACGCTAGAAATAATATTCAAGAAGAAATATCAAATCCTAATGAAGAAAATCTCGAAAATAGAGAAAGAACTGATGATCGTTACGTTCCACAAAATGAAACTTTTGATGATGGGCAAATTGGAGGAAATCAAGAGAACGGACAAAATCAGGGACAAAATAACCAAGATGGCGAAGGAAATCAAGAGGAAGGAAGAAGAATTTTACATGTGAGAGAAACTCAAAGAAATCAACAGAAAATTGAAGAAGAAATTGAAAGACATTATGCTGAACAAGCACGTTTAATCTGCGAACGTGAAAGATTGAGAGCGGAAATGGAAGAACAAGAACTTCAGGAGACAATTCGCCAAAACAATCATGACAATCGAGAAAGAAGGCGTACACAAAACCGGAATAATGATAATATCAATGAGGAGTATGATAGAGTAAAGAGAATGGCTGAAAGACAGCGAATTGAATTGATAAGAAATGAACAAAATAATGGAGGGGCAAATGAAAGGCATCATCATTTGCGAATTCAAGATAGAGATGAGGAAGAGAATCGCAGAAGAAGGCGAGATAAGGATAATGAAGAAGAGATGCAAAATTTCGCAAGAGAAGATAGACGTGAACGTAGAAGAAGAGAAGCAAAATTAAAGAGACCAATGGATCAAGATTCAGGTGTAAATAAACAAATCTTGAAAGAATTAGAAGAAATGAGAGGAATGCTAAATAATAGAGGAGAAGTAGGTAGAAGACAATTGGATGAAGCAATAGAAGAAGCTGCGAAAACTCCATTTACAAGGGAAGTACAATTAGGAGGAATACCACCGAAATGCAATTTGCCCGCATTAACCAGCATTTTTTATGGAACAACTTGTGCAATTCAGCACATTAAAGCCTATGTGAGATGCATGTTACAATGGGAAAATCATGATGTGGTATTGTGCAAATATTTCGCATCCAGCTTAACAGGAGAAGCGTTAAAATAGTTTGAAGGTTTACCAAAGAATACAATAACCTCCTTCAATCATTTGAAGACCACATTCTTGGGAGCATATATAAGTAATAATTCCTCACGACCTGGTATAGAAGATGTGTTTGGATTAAAACAAAGGCTTGGCGAAAGTTTGAAACACTTGACTAAAAGATGGAGAACTATGTGTAGAGAAATGGCTGGCTGTGTAAATGAGAGATATCTCATATTATCATTTATCAATGCTATGTTTGCAACAAACCTATTATATGTCCAAATTTTCAGAGTCAAGAATACGATTACAATGACTGAATTGCGAGAACTTCAAGAAGAATACATTGCTCTGGAGGAAAGGCAAAATGAAATGGAATCATATCCAATTGCGAACACCAGCTCACAAACAGTGAATGCAATTTTATTACCTAAGCTGATAAACACATTGGCGAATACTTCGCAAGTACAACAAGAGAAGGTGACAAGTAACAATCAACAGAAATGGATAGATATAGGGAGCCAAGATCAAGAAGAGTATGAGAGAGAAACAAATTTCTACAATCGTGGAGGAAATAACAAGATTCAAAGGCTCGATCAACCGCAAGAAACTTATGGAGGTCAAAGACAAAACTATAATAAAGGACAAGGAAGTCACAAGCTAATATGGGAAGAAATCAAAATGCCACCTCTAAATGCAAGTGTTGAGAAGATATGGGAAGCTATAATCTTGATGGAAAATATACCAACACCGTGGAACATGGGAACGGAACCACCTCCAAACCACAGGAGTCATGAATTTTGTTCTTATCATCATTTTCATGGACATACCACAAATGATTGCAGAAATGTAAAAGAATCATTTTGAGGATGATAGATCAAGGAAAACTAAACGACTTTCTGGTAGGGCATCCACAATACCAACCATTACCACCACCACCAGAACATCACAAAGTGAATACAATGAAAAAGAAAGAAACATTCTTCATAGAAGTTGGTGCAAAAGCAAAAAATCTATTTTGTCACTCTATCGTACATTCATATAAGACAATTGAATATTTTCATGATAATGTTTTGAGTAGAGTGTTCGCAAGAGATAATGATGGAAGAGAAATTATGAACATTGCGAAAATCTCGCCATTAGAGGAATGGCAGAAACAAATCATTTCTTTTACTGCAGAAGAAATTCCCGAAGGAGAAGAGGTGCATGACAATCCATTGGTAATAAAACTAGAAATTAATCCAAAACCAAAAGAAGATGAGGATGATGAAGCTGAAGATTCATGGGCAATCAATAGAATTCTAGTCGATACTGGAAGCTCTGTGAACATCTTATTTTATCATACTTATAAAACCATGGGTGGAAGAGATGATGATCGTATACCATAAACATATAAGATATATGGTTTTAATGGTACTGCTAACAAACCTAAAGGGGAGGTTACGATGCGAATTCCATTGAAGGGAATATCTTCTGAAATCTCATTCTGTGTCGTTGATGTAGAATCACCATACAATGCGTTAATTGGTCGACCTTGGCTACATGGGATTCTAGGGGTAGCTTCAACTTTCCACCAATGCATCAAATTACCTCACCCCAATGGTGTAGGAATCATAAAGGGAGATTGGGTTGAAGGAAAGAGATGTTACGAAACTGAGATAGAAAATTGCGAAGGAAGAGCAAACAAGAAGGACAACTGGCGACACAAAATCAAAGATGTACAAAGAAGTGAGAGGTTGATGGTGGATACAATCGAAATGAAAGAAGAAGAGATGTTGCGAAATTAATGCTAGATCAGAATAAAAATGATGATCATACCACTACCAAAGAAGCAGTAGCAGAAAATAATAAAGAAGCAGAGGATGGCAAAGGTAATAAAAACAAGAAATGTATGAATGATTAAGTTGTTGCGATACTTTCGCAATAAGTAAAATTCTCAAAAATACATTTGATTGAACAACAAAGTTGAGATTGCGAAATTCAGATATAATATAATGATTTGCGACATTCTTGCAGAGATAATGAATTTTACAGAAAATAATCAGAGAAGAATGACAAAAGAGAAAGAGGCAAACCTTTATGGCGTACACCCTAGTTCGCGAATACAATTTCGCAAGAGGCAAATGTAAGACCTAAAGTACGTCATATAAGGGGGTACCTGTTGCATGGCTCAGGGAAAGGCTACACCACCCCCGGAACCTGAGTCATGGAGATTTAGGGTCAATGAAGCCCATCCGGGAGAGGCACCTTGGATTCTCAGCTTAAGCATATGACTTAGGTTGGGCGACTAAGGTAATAAGGACTCTCCCAAGGAGTGCAGAATCTGATCAAGGCGCCGAGGTACACGGTTGAGTCAAGAGTGACGGGGGAGTTTGAAGCGTCCTTGCCATTCTTGACAAGTCTTGGCTTATACTACACTCGGCCCGAAGAAAACCACACTTAGGGTGCAGTCTCGTAACCATAAGCTTTATAGGTAAAAGGGATAAGAGGCTGCGAAAACAACTGGTTGTTGTTAAGACTGTATGGGAGGAGATAACCTTGTATGGTAGAAGTACGCCTCCTTGAAGGGGCAACCAGGGGGAAGATAAGGGCGGCACCCTCCATTAGGGAGCTTATAAGTGTCTTAAGACGCAAATGTCATGAGGCTTATTGTTCGCAAGGATATTAAGGATTGTCATATTTGTGCAACAATCCTGAATAGGCAATAATACAAAAGAAAAAGATAAGACGAGATCAATGGGTTTTCGCATGAAAGTGCGAAGACGTCCTGCGATTTCGTCGCAAGACGACAATGTCATGGGGCTTTATCTTCGCAAGAATATTTAGGCCTGTCATATTGCCGCAACATTCCTGAAGAGGCCATAATACAAAAGAAAAAGTTAAGGCAAGATCAATGGGTTTTTGCATAAAAGTGCAAGGACGTCCTGCGATTTTGTCGCAATGACAAGAGGTGGCATAATAAGACCTTTAATTAGGAAGGCAAAATAAGACCACATGATGAAACAAAATATTTATAAGCATTCATAAAAAATTATTTTTGCAAGAAATATAATGAGAGGCAAGTATGGGAATCAATACACAAGAAGCATTATCTTTCTCATCAACAAAATATTAAAAGGAAAAGTTGATTCCAAAGTTGGTAGAAAAATGTAATTCGCAAAAGTGATAAAGATAAGACAATCCAAGAAGACAAAGCTAGCTAGAGAGCTTAAGATCCAATATTAATTTCAGTAGTAGGAGATGACAAAATTTCTTCGCCGATATTCTCGCAAGCCTCTCCTTCATTTCGGTTTTGATCTTCGCCATGATTAGCATCTTGATTATCGCCAGCAACTACTTCTTCAGGAGAAATTTCTTTCTCATTTTGATTAACACCAGCAGACGCTTCTTTAAAGGGAATCTCTTCTTCATCTTCTAAGAAATTATCCTCAGCACCGCTTTCGTAATCATAATCACTATCAGCAGGGCGAGGAACTTCATCATCATATACTTCTAAAGGATCAACTGATGTAGGAGGAAGAGATTTAGATAATAAGATGTTATTCACAAGGACTTCAGCCCGGAGATGAACTTGACGAAGAAGTGCTCTTTGATGATTCCTATCTTGAATATCCTTGAAATAAGCGAGATAATCAAGTCTTCTTTCTGCTCGGTCGCGAGAACCAGTAAGAGTAGAGACAAGCAATGCATTTTATTTGCGAATTTTGGCATATTTAGCCTCCAAAACAGAGATGGAGGAGTGAAGATTCTTCTCAGACTCTGCGAAAGATAGAATACAAAACTTCATTAAGATGAAAAATTCAGAAAGATATGACACGGAAAATATAATTAAGGCAGTCAAACTATTATGACTACCTTCCTTTTGCGAAATAAGGTGTTGAATCAAAGACAAACAACTATTTTCCTAATTGTCCATTGCGTCATCAAATTTATCTCCAACTAAACCTTTAAGTCGAGACCGAAGATTTTTCTCGTTAGAAATAAGAGAGGCATTTTTCTTCGCAAGAGAAGAATAAGATTCTTCTAATTTGGAATATTGTTCTTTAAGTTGATTCGCCTTTACACTTAAAGCTATTATACCTTGAATAAGTGTATCTCTTTCAGCGATAGATGATTCCGTCACTTCTTTAAGTTCGTTTCTCAAAGAGCGAAGAGATTGCTCTTGATCAGCACATACCTTTTGGAGAATACTAAGTTGTTGCGAAGATATTGCCATCTTGTTTAAATAAGTTCGCTTCTCTTGAGATAAGGTTTTATTCTCATCTGATAAAGTTTCCATCCTAAATTAGCTTTAGTTAAAGAATAAGAAAGACGAGATACTTCATTACTTAATAGATCTTGTCTTTGAACTAATTGGGTATTTTCATTGGTAAGATTATTTATCTGATCAAGATAATATGAATAGAGGTTATCTAATTGGTTATATTGATCCATCAAGATTTCTTTATCAACACGGGATTCTTCAACAGCAGATTCAAATTGGTATCTCTCTATTATTCGTTTCTGGTTTAATGCTTAATATGCGAAAAAGGGATTTAAAGGATAATTAAACATGGGAAGGATAAAACCATCGAAAAGGTAAATTAAAGACATAGATAAGAAAATCATACCTCTCAATTCATCATTCTTCTTGCGAAGATTGTCACGATCCAGCAAAACATTCTGAAGCTTCTGATTTTCAAGACGAAGAGCATTACATTCTTTTTCTAAAGCTGTCTGCGAAGCAGCTCTGTCAGAACCCAAATGCTTGCTCAGAATTTCGCAAACATTAGACTTGAGGGGATCAGTAGAAGACTTCTTACCATCATCCAGAATTTCAGATAAAACTTTGAAAGCAATATCTATCCCTTCCACAGTTTCATTCGAAAGAGGCAGAGACTTGGGTGGAGAACTGGTAGAGATAGAAGGTTGAGAAACACTTTCAATGGGAATAGGAGAGGTTTCATTCGCATAAGGATCCACAAGGGGAATTTCGATCATAGAAAGGTCAGCTGAAGAAATAAAGTCAGAGGCAGCATTTTTGCGAATTGGAGATAAAGGTTTATCTTGCGAAGATATCGCAGGAGATTTGGAAGAAATGAGTAGGTGGAAGGGAACAAAAGTTGGAACAGTTTTAAGATGGCGAGATTTCTTTAAAGTTTTATTAAGATCTTTATCACCCTGCGAATTACAATCCAGATAAGAAACAGAGGCAACAATATTGTTATTAGAAAAAGATTGTGTTTCTTATTACCTTCTCATTCGCAGACTTTCTTTTATGTGCGACAACCTTATGCTGTGATTTGGGAATGTTAGGGTTCTAAACTATAAATTTAGTGTTGGAGCCGCTTTTGCTGAAATGACAAGAGTATGGGAATCACATAAACAACATCAAACAAGGCAACAAACAAGGCAACAAACAAGATCAATTTCAAATATATCAATTTCAGCAAAACTCATAAAGAAGAAAATAGAAGACTAACCTTGATGAATCCATGAAAAATAATAGCGTGGAGATCGTCCCGAAGAAAATTACGAACTGTGAAGATCTAGTATGAAGATGAAAAAGAACTTAAGAAAGTTGAAGAAAAGTTGCAATAATGGAATTTGCAGAAGAACGATGAAGTTGCAGAGAAAATAAAAAGAGGAAGAAAGAGAGTGAGAAGGAATATATATAGAGGGAATTTCTCCTCGAGAAAATAAACACGATTAATGCGGAAAGATATAAGCGGTTAAAAGGTAACGGTTACAAAAGACGTGTCGAGAAATAAATGGAAGAAAGAATATGTGTGATAAATGCAGAATATGAAGAAGAGAACAGCTGCGGCGTTTCTCACATCATTCTCTGCGAAAATTAGAGAGCTTGCGAAATTAACATTTGTAAGGTTGCGAGAATGTCGCAAGCCATATCCGAAAATAAAGGACAGATTAGCTGTCATCCACTATGTATTTCCCTATAAATAGTCATTCGAGTTGTAAAGAGGAGGGAGATCTTTTTTGAGTAAGAAACAAGTGAATAGAAGAGAGAAAGTTCAGAGCAGAGGTCATTCTTGACTTCTTTATCTTTCTTGTAAGAACATTCAAAAATTAATCAATAAAATTAAGAGTGTAAACCTAAAATGAGTTGATTAATGATCAAATCATATGAGTGGTGTAGTGTAGGATTTCCTGCAACTACAATTGCTTTATGATTTCTATTAATTATTTGTTATTTTGTTAGATGTCGCATGATTAGTTCTAAATACTTTAGATGCGTCATGCTTTTAACTTACAAATAATATTTTACAAAATCTATTTTTGGCAAAGAACTAGAGTCACAACTTCTTTTGTTTGAGTTATATTGTCTAGAGTTAATGACTGAACCACAACAATATGAAAAGTAGTGGAATCTCGCGTCTCAGCGTCTCTTCATCTTGTGACAAATTGTGTATATATATTTTTCCTTATTTTCTTTATTAAGTCTTAAAACAAATTCTCAACAAATCTGAGTGAACAAATCATCTTACTACAACATTATTGAGTCACATCATTAAACCACTGTCAGAACAAGAAGTAATATGATTAAAAACGACTACGTCCATCATCAGTAATATTTAAGTGGTTTTTTCCAAAACGTCTGTGCCTGGCAAAGGTTGAATTCATTAGAAAAACCACTTTCTTTGGCAGTAGAGCGACAAGCACCGATAGACACAGTCGTTTTATTGAAGATATTTAAAATAAAAAAAGAAAGATATTGATTATTGATTCAGCTGAATCCAAATCTGGTTGATTCAACTGAATCAAAAACTAAAAGCTAAATCACGATTAAATTAATAATGACAAAGTGAATTCAACAAAACTAAATTGATAATAATCTTAAAACTCAGTTTGCATTGAAAAGTATTCAGTTTACAATTTCAACTACCTAAAATACTGCAAGTTCCAAGTCTCAAAATATTCTAACATTAAGTTGGAAAACCTTAACCTATATTCATATAATTATGAACATAAGATAACAAATTGGCTCAACTCAACAACAAGGTTCTCCCATCAGTTAATCAAACCCAGTTTAAGGCTTTGCAGCTATTCACCATGACATTTTTAGCTTCTCTTGCAGCAAGCTTTGACTGCTGTAATTGTGGTTAATATTCAACGGCTATAGCTCTCCATCCTTTCAGGTTCATTCTACATATCATGCTTATGCTTTGCATCAGTTCTTTTCGAGCTTAAATGCATAGGTTTTCATATATATATAAATATTATGTAAAGGTTTGAAAATAAAGGGAAACGAAAACTTATCTTTGAATTAGTGATTGTTCAAAGATAATGACGACTCTGTAACGCCCTTTTTGTTCACTGCAACCATTCACAGTTTAGATATTGTTCAACTCCAACACTGAAACAAAAAGGAAGTTTAAAGGATAAGATATGATATTATCTTTTAGGTAGATCAAATAACACAACAATTCCATATGGTACGCCCGCTAGGAACTACTTCAGATTGACAAGGCAAATATGGCAAACCATTTGCCAACAATTACACATTTAAACTAAAAAGGCATTCTGGAAAACCAGCTGGCGTGTTGAAATATTGTAATTGGGTGGCGTGTTGATATATGCTCAGTATCTTACCCCATTCATGAAAAGAAGTGCTTTTTCTGCATCAACTCTAGTCTTATATTCAACATATCCAAATCTAAGGGGAAGATTAACCTGTAAGCATAAAGAACTATTTCAATTGTCCAATGATAAGCAGTAAAAGAAACCACAACATAAAAACAGGAGTTAAACAACAAAATGAAGCCGTAAAGACAGGGAACTTCCTGTTTGGTAAAATGGAAAAAGTATAGTCGCTCCAGCTTAGCTGGAGAATATGAAGTGATTGATTGATTTCAAGGTGCTTTCGAGTTTGCAACATTATTATTAAAGAGTACCAGCACGTCAAAATTGGAAAATATTGCATACCAAGGGTTGATATTGTTAGAATCACTTCCTAGCTTGTTCATTGCAACACGCATGCAGACAAGGTCAACGACAGCAGGTACACCAATAAAATCCTGGAAAACAAAGAAGTACTTAAAAAGGATATCAACATAAATCTTCCTTGTAACCTAACTTTTTATAGATTAACTTGCTGCATGCACCTGCAACAAAACACAAGCAGGCTTAAACGAAATTTTAACTTGCTTTGACACTAAGTTGAAGGTAAGACTTCACCATCCATGCCTCCATTTTCTGACAAACTAGTAGCAACCTTGGAGTCGGGGCAGATCAGAATATCGCACCGAGGTTGGATACAGCCTTGAGCCACGATGTACCTATCACGCATTAAGATTCAAGATTCAATTAAACTCGTCAAGTAAGAACTAAACCAGAGCAAAAACCTACTGAACCCAAGAAAAATTGAATGAATACGTACTTGATCTTCTCATGGATCCTCCAGAAGTTGCATTTGAGATTTTCCCAAGCAGCCTCCTTTTTTATATTAAATTCAGCAGTTTGAAGCAGATCTATTAGAGGTCCAATAATATCATCCGCTTATAACCGACTACAAAAATTCTGAAATGAAAGCATATCCTGTTAGAGCAATTGTCAGAAATTGAAGGAAGGACAAATACAACAGTTCTAATTAGAATCCACCTTAAAAACATAATAAACACTACCTGAATCTGGTCCTTGTTTCAGGCAGTAATGTTTGAGACAGTACATCAAGCTTATTTCACAGAAGGCTTGCATTCAAACAAACTTTTATTTCCGGCAGTAATGTTTGAGATAGTCCAACAAGCTTCTTTCTTGATGCTTTTAATGGTACTGAATCAACAAGTTCATGAGGTAGGAAAGTGCTTGAAGTTCAAAGATACACTAGATAGAGGACAGAAAAAAAACATAAGCCAACATAAACAAAAACCATTTACATATAACAGTTCATCACATTCCATAAGGATTGATATATACCTGGGTGTGACGATCATCTCCAGTAACAATATTTCCAACCGTGCATAGGGGATGATTGAGTACAGTAGGAGATGGGTGACTACAAAAGAAAATTTCTTTCAAATTATATACCATGTGTACATATGGCGGAGTCTAGAAACATAATACAATAAAGTGATACTGCAGTAGGCACCAACTTCAATAACAACTTGAATTTTGTCATTTCTACCGTCAGACAGATAGGAAAGGGCCTAGCAGGCATCTGTAAGTACTTCTTCATCAGTGAAATTGATAAGACGCTCAAGAGCAGGGAGTGCAGGCTTTGTCTGCACAAGGAATTCACCAACAAAGAAAATTGATATCTATTAGGGATGCCAAGCAGGATACCATAAACCAACCTAATGGTAGTGATAACCGGCGACTTATACCTGTTCAAATGATGGTTGTGGCTTGCCCCAAAAAAATTTAGACAGTCCAGTTGGAATTTCTCAGCGTAGAAAGTTTGGCATGCTCATTTGATTTAATTAACAAAGTAATCAAGGCCCCATGGCCAAGAACAAGATTTCGACACTTAGGTGAAGCACCGTCAACATTCTCAAATGCCTACACAGCCTATATTATAAAAAAAAAAACAAGTAAGTGTTAGTCTAAGCCCCATTTGCTTACACATGGTAAGTAAATTCACCTCATCTCATCCATTAAATTAGGCAAAGCACGCCTAGTTACACAAAAAGAAGAAATAATATTTAACAAAACTTGATTCCTTTGGTCTTAAATTTGTTATCATACTGGGGGAACTCAGAATGTGCAATAAAAATTGGGATAGGTCTGTGATCAACTAATGAATCACTTACTAATCCTCAGCCTAAACTATACATATTAACTGACAACGTATTTCTTAAGGGACAAACCAAGGGATTCATAGGTTACGCACCATGTCTAGGGAATTCAAGTAAGTGAATTCGTAGGTCACAATGTCTCCCATGAAGACAGGCTTGCTTATCATCCCTGCCTACCAAAGAGGATCAAGGTAAGTGTATCAACCAACTCCATCAATATGAAACACAAGTACCTAACAAACATAATAAGAAGCTGCATTAGTTCTGAAAAGAGTTGGCCGAGGCAAAAAACAAGCATATCACAAATCAAAACAACAATGACTCTGTAGATCTTTACGGTGATGCTCCAAAAACTTATACAAGACGGTCATATATCGTAAGAAACATCATAAAACCATATCACAGAACATAATTGAATGCTAAAATGATTCAAACCTTTGGATTGTATCTTTCTTATATATAACCTAGTAGTGGTAGTCATGTAAAAGGACACATAGATTTGGTCGACAGTGCTTACAGCTCCTTCAAGTGAAGTTAAATCTTGCAAATTGTATCCTACTTTTGCATTTAGTTGAAGACCTGGTATTTTTCTGATTTAAACTAAAGCAAAACAAAGATAAATTCAGTACACCAACAATACTAATTAGAAAATATAAAAAGAAAAGGTTGAAGATTACTTACAAATTAGTAACAAAATGAGCCAGTGCAGGTAACACCTTTCCAATTCCCTCCAAAAGGATCGCTACCATGTGGAATTCATCTTGTTAGCTGTTGTGGTGAGTTCAAGCTGGTGTAAATAACCCCAAGAGCATCAGCTGTAGATCAAAAACATACAAAATAAAGATCCTTTATTAGTTCAAAAGTAATCTATCATTGCTGCCTGGGGAAACCGACAATCCTCCAATCTAATTCAAAATCTATTCATCCAAATCTTGTAATATAGATTCTAATGAATTTATGCAATGATACCTAAAATCTGCTACACTTAACAAGAAACATCATTTGCTAATGTCTGTATAGAAATTCAGCCACTTCAATCTAAGTAGATGACACACATATATCTTCATCCATGGAGAACCTTAGAAGCTAATAAAGATGAATCCTTTTTCTGCAAATTACTTTGTGAATCATAGAATTCAGATATTTTGATGAAAAAAATGAAATCTAAGCAACAACCCAAATCTTACAATACCAAATTGACATACTTGAAAATCCAAAAATTAGAAATTGTCATACCAAATGAACACTAAATAAATAAACAACATGACTGAATCATGGATCTGAACTTGAAGCTGAACAACATGACCAAATACAGTTATTATCAACAAATACAATTGAAATCATACAAAGAACTATAATATGTTAAATTCAACATATAAACAAACAATGAATCCAAGTTCTTTCGCAAAAATTAAATCGAACAAACTAGATCTACTAAAAACAAGTCAAACTACCAATCAAAATCAAAAAATCTTACAACAGACATCCAACATGATTCAATCAATTTCTCCTCCGATCTTCACGAACCCAGAAAATCAATTCGTTTTTCTTTTTCTTCTTCAATACTTGTATCAATTTTTTATTCAAAGTTAATAAAAAAATTATGAGCATTCCCTAGAATTTTTCAGAGATGAAGACAAAAATGAAACTGCTGCAGATTCTAGGGTTGTAAAAGAAATGCGGATTTATTTTTTTTGGTGTTATTCAAAGTCTGAAACTTCGGAGATGAGATTTGGGTTTAGGAATTTTGGGTATTATTAAGTTGCTGGTGGTGAGTGAATGGAGATGCAGAAGAAGAAAATATGGTGTGCTCAGGCTGATGAAGGTGGTAGATTGGTAGCTGTGGTGGTGAGTGAATGGAAAAGAGAAGATGGATTA
This sequence comes from Papaver somniferum, assembly GCF_003573695.1. Classification (NCBI taxonomy): domain Eukaryota; kingdom Viridiplantae; phylum Streptophyta; class Magnoliopsida; order Ranunculales; family Papaveraceae; genus Papaver; species Papaver somniferum. Next base: position 24,475,888 of record NW_020622381.1, read on the forward strand.
CAGGGTTGGGGTTTGGTAGTTGCAGTTTGATCTTTGTTGGAAGATATAACGAAGATGGAAGAGAGAGGCGCAGAGGTTAGACTAGAAAGAGATAAAGATAGATAAAGTTTGGGGGACAGAATTTCCGTGCTATAGAAACTATGTACTCTCACAGTGGTTCTTAAAACTCTATATTTTTACAAAAATGCCCCTTAAAAAAACTGTTGTGCCTGAGACAAGTTTTTATAAAACAACTGTTGCTCACAGCATCTCTAGTTACGTCAGCCGAGTAGCAGTGGTTTTCATGAAGCCTAGGAAGTGGTTAAAAATCTGTTTTCCACTAGTGCATTATGATTCAATGAAAACCTTTGAATGTGCACATTTTCTATGTCACTGTTTTGGGTATTTATTAATGTAACTCTCAACAGATATTTTTGGGTTGTTATTTAATCCAATCCACCACCCATTCTATGCCATCATCACTTGGTGATGGAATTATGGAGTGGTTAGCAGAGACGATGGCAGTGGTTGATTATGGAGTTCGAGAGGAGGTTGTTGTGTTGGATTGGTGGTAACCGACGAGAAGCAGGAAATGACCCATGCTGCCAATATCATCTAAGATGAAGAAGATGTGTTTTAGCTGCTGCTCGAGTTAGAGAGAACAAAGAAGGGTGACGTTGTTAATGCTCGGTGATGGAGTGGTGCTGAGGTGATTGGTTGTTGATATTTATCGATGGTAAAAGAAGATGGTGGTTATCGAGTCTGTGATGATGATGATGACTTATGGAGTTATTGAAACAGGAAAATTTAGGGAAGGATTGTTGTCTGCACAGTTGATGGAGAAGAACTTGCCATTGTTTGAGCCGGGCAGTGGTTGGACTTGGTTATTTATTAACAAGGTTTACAAAAAACTAATATGCATATCTAATATTCTTTGAAATAATGCTATCATCTCATCTTTACAGATTCGAATATAACAATGAAAGGTAAAGAAAATATGTTTATACCCGCCATGTATAACATCTAAAATAAAAAAAAATCCTAAACATGTATGGGGACGAGGCGAGAGAAGCCGAACCACATTATAATAAAAAATCCTAAAAAAAAGGGCGAGGGGAAGTCGAGCCATATCAAATAGAAAGTGTATCATGACGGGGCGGGGCAGGGCGGGGTGAAGCCCGCGACACCAAATCAAAAATGCACGACGAGGTGAGGCAAGGCCACATCTTGCCAAATCAAAAATATGATTAAAAGAAAATAAATACTAAGAGACAAGGCAAGGCGAAGCCAAGCAACACCAAATAAAAAATCATAACCATAAATGGAGCAAGACAAATCCGTTTTTGAATCTTCTCGGTGCGTAGCATGAGCACAAAATCTAGTTATTATTAATATATTACTACAACCTAATAAAAACAGTTTATTTCCAAGGTTTCATGAATCTAGCGATGAAATTAACCTAGCCTTTAATATACCAAATCTTATCGTGTTACTGTAGGTAGGACATACTTTTAGGCAACATATCGGAGCATTATATCAGTACCATATCTTTTGTTAAATGCCACCCTTGCATTATCATGCCATAATTAATTATAATTATCTTTCACTGAATTAAGACATTTTACTGAATTTGCCAGCACCCAACCTTGAATTGTTTGAGGTTATAATGGCCAAGGATCAAACCACATTTATTGTAAATGGATTCCGAATTATTGTACCTCGTATCAGGATATTATATGTAACATGGATTCACCCTCTCCAAGGATCAAATATCAAGTTACCTACAATTAGATGGAGATTGCACAAAAACCATGAGAAGCAGTGGCGGTAGTATTAGTTCGAGCAATGATGAATCTCAGAAACAACTGGCTTCTCTTCCCAAAGGCGATGGTTGGGGATTAGATGATAACCTCTGCCTGTATCAAGATTTCTGGGTCTACTCTCCACAACTAAAGGGTGTAGCTTAATTTCAAAGAGACTTCGAGGAGGTTGATTCCGATATACTACTATCCACATTACCAAAATCAGGTACCATATGGTTGAAATCCATGGCGTTTGCCATAGTTAACCGCGCTCGATATCCAGTTTCTTCTGCAGAACATCCATTGCTTACTTCTAATCCTCATCATCTTGTCCATAACATCGAGTATTATCAGTCTTTTGGTACTTACAATTCTCTGTCGGATTTTGTTAGCACTCAATATTCTGCTGATACCAGCAGGCTTTTGGCTACTTACATGCCATACCATTCATTGCCCGAGTCACTCAAAAGCCGCACTAGCAGTTCTAAGATTGTGTATTTGTGTAGAAATCCAAAAGACAACTTCATATCACTATGGAACTATTTAAACAAAAGAGGACCCAACATTGCAAACCCATTTCCAATCGAAAAGGCGTTTGAGCTGTTCTGTAATGGCATTTCATTATTTGGTCCAGTTTGGGACAATGTCCTTGGGTACTGGAAAGCAAGCTTGGAAAACCCCGAAAAAGTGTTGTTTTTGAAGTATGAAGATTTGAAGAAAGAACCCAAGTCTCATTTGAAGAAATTGGCCGAGTTCTTAGGCTTTCCATTTTCGGTTGAGGAAGAGAAAGGACAGGTTATTGAAGATATATTGAAGTTATCAAGTTTTGAATTCATGAAGAGTTTGTTAGTGAATAAAGAAGGATCTGTTAATGGACTTGGTTTTGAAAACAAAATATTTTTCAGGAAGGGTGAAGTTGGGGACTGGAAGAATCAATTGACATCTTCAATGGTTGAACGAATCGACGGCCTTTTTGAAGAGAAGTTGCGTGGTTTCGGATTGGTGTTCGAAAGCTAATCAGTTGAACTGCGTCTCAATGGGTATAATAAGTTTGATGTGCAAGAGTGGGATGCATTTTCCGGACCAGTTAACTATATGACCCACTCTTTTTTCCTTGTTGTTTTATTTTAGTTGATGCAATTGTTTCGTGTAGTTTAGGTAAGGTTTGTAATTTGTTCTATCAAACTGCTAATCCATGGTATCATGCAATGATATGTTCAATACTGAAAACTGGAATGTGCAGTTAGATCTGCCATTAGTTTGTGGATTTGGTGTTTCTTTCATGAGTTCTGGATGTTAAGTGGCCTCAAAATGTGACTCATGGTATAAAAGTTGCCTCGTTCAAAATCTGCAGTGTATCCAAACTTTGCCGCTTTGAGTCATATTCTGCCTAGACCAACTCATAGTAGTAAGCAGATGGGGTTCTTACATTGAATTCCTTCTGATGTGCCATCTGAGAAGCAACACTGTCTTCAAAAAAGTACAGAGAAGCTACCTTCATCACAGCTGGTATAATGGCACAGCAAACATGTACACCGGTGGAACTTCTCCCATATCCTGTCGCTTCAATAAACACCCCGGTATTTCATATTTTGTTTTTAATGCTTTAGAATACGAGATCGCCTGTTGTTGCAAATGTTAAGAGACAGTTGTTCTCTAAGGTTTCGTGCAAATGTTATCTGACATTAATGCGCAATATCGCATCATAATTAGAGAAGATATCTGGAGGACGGCAGAGACATTGAGGGATACTGTACGAAATCAAGTTTAAATGCACTGGATCGTGTCATAATATTAGAAATCTTATTAGCAGACCGAGATCAAGAACCATTTCTGTGACAGTCTAGATAAAGCAGTACTTTTGACTGCAAAAATTCATGCCAAGGAATACATGAGCGCTGCTGCTCTATAAAGAAACAATGTTATGATTGCACAGTATGCGTCCTACTCACCCAGCATGTATCAACTGTGCAACAATATTGAGACACAAAAGGGAGTAATTTTGTATCGAAATTTAACCAGACGGTTAATTACTCCTCTCTTTAGACAGGGTAGACATTTGATCAAAAGGGCACGTAAAACAAGTCAATTACACAAGGAATTCCATTAAATATCAAGTGGATAGACGTCAAAGGTGTGCTAGCTTCCTAGCAACTCACATCTGCCTTCTTCATTGTTTTCGGACACAAAAATGGTGGTTAAACCATGAATTCCAAATATTCATCAGGAAGATGAAGAAACGCAACCCCAAGGTAGTCTTTAAAGCACACTTGACAAAAAACAAATTCATCACAAACACTTGCAAACTATTAGAGCAAGTCTTATGATGGAAGAGTTCCATCTTCCACGCCACCTCAGCATTTGGAACCGTGGACGGAAGTGCAAGTGTAGTGGTGGAATAGTGAAAACGCTATTCTTAATAGCGCTAAAAAAACGCTATTAAGAATAGCGTTTTTTCCTCAACCGTTAGATTTCAACAACTCATCCTAAATCTACGGACAAAAAAAAAACGTTATTCTTAATAGCGTTTTCTTAGCGCTACTAAGAATAACGTTTAATGTTATTCTTATTGGCATTCAAATGGATTCCACGAACCCTTCCACGAACGGTGGAACCTTGCTTGGATTTTCTGTGGAAAACCCCAACTTGGAAGCCATTAAACTTGACATTCCATGATTTTTCCACACTTGGAATAGGTTGGATTCCACATAAGACTTGCTCTTAGTCCAAGTTAGAAAACATGGACAAACGACACTCACAACACTAGTCAAATTATATGTTAATTAGGGACTCCAAAATAGTGTTTCTTCATTAGGCGTATCAATAACTAAGCCTTGACAAAATGAAATTACATGAACTCCCACAGGCAAATAAAATCAAAATTATATAAGGATAAGAGCTGTAGCATCCAAAACACCATTTTGATCTTCTTTATTGAACTGCATTCTCTCCCCTCTCTTCCTTGACTTCAATCTACTTCAAGTGCTTCACTCACCTTTGCTTTGATGGTTGGTTTCTCATTCTGACTGGAGGCAAGAATATCGCTTATTCTGCTTAGACTTGGCTACATTCTGTTTACGCATTTCTCTGTCCCCCTTGGAGCTGAAACTTGTCACAGATACTTGTTAAGAACACTTAACACCAATTACCACTCACAAACTTTACAACAAGATCATTAAAAAAGTTAGAAATTCTGCTTTTCTGGTTTTGATCAAGTCCTTGCACCAAGAACTGACAAATGATGAAAACTGGTATATACAGAGACCACATTCAGGTTCAAGTCAACTAGTCATAATGGGTAATTAAGGACCTCTAGTTGTATCGAACAACTTGAGAGAAACTAAATGTGGAAATGACCATAAAGAGGTTGTGATGGAATATTATTATGATATTTCAACATTCAACCATTGGAAGAAAAAAATTGAACTTGCATAACATAAGTTACTATGTAGAAAGCAGAATCAGTAATAGAAGCACTGTTGAATTCAGTGCTGCAGTTTATCAAAAAATTGTGAAGCACAAGATAAAAGACGTCACATTTTCTATAATCAAGAAAGAGTGATGTTGTTTTCAACCTACCTCTGGAATATGTGCACTATATGGCTTAATCATTTATGTGTTGCTATAATAAAATTAAACCAAAACGCCACCGATACTCTATCTCATTGCTCTTCTAGAACTTGTAAACTTTTTAGTTAGGTAGATGTTCTTAGTGACGCACTACTCACTCATAACAAGAGTTTGCCCTCTCACCTCCTGGACACCTACCATCAACTAACAGGATTGGTGTAAAAACTTAGAAGGGAACATGAAATAAAGTACCTAAGCCAATTGCATCAGTGCTTTTCATGATCCTCAGCCTTCTACAAGATTCAATAAACATCCTGCAACAAATTGTAACAAGAATATAGTTAGAGACTTAATCTGCAGGCAACCAAATATATAAGATACATATGGCGTTTGCTTAGTTACCAGTAACCAAGATTGGAACTGTCAGTATTTAATCCTCTGAAATGATATGTCTGGTTAGAGCAGTATACTACATAGTATGGACATCATCCATGAAGACCACGATAACATTTAGACACACCGGCAGTTTGCATGACTGAATTTAGTTGCTCAATCTAAAAGGCACAATGACCAATATAATATATCTCACTTCTTTGTCCAAACAACAACTCACAACCGTATCACGACTGCATCTAGTTACTCAAAGGTCAGCGTTAATCAACAATTGCACGTCCATGCTCATATTTTCACAGTTGTGGTCTCACTGAATTTTGTATATGATTCAAATTCATCTTAATCAAGATGATGACCAGAACTTAGTTTGTACTTGGACCATATAGCATGCATAAGAGACAAAAGTTGTGAAAACAAAAATTGAAAGACTATGGTGGGGATGGCAGTCAGCTTACTCCCATGGTACGTCTCCTACAAGCATCCAGTCACCATCCTTATCCTCGTATGTTAGGACATCCTCTGATCCATTTAGAAGATCTCGCACTTTGTGCTCACTCTGCATTTCACTTTCTTGAGCTCCATGGGACCCACATTGGCCTAATATCAAATACAAACAGCAGTGACTGGATCCATGTTAAAACTGGTAATATTAAGCAAAACAACGTCCAAGAAGAAATAAAGGTCGAACTCGAAAATTTTCCTGTTGACCTTAAAATAAATAAAGGCTATACCACCACTCACCTCTGCTAAACATCTTCTCAAGAGCAGATGACAGTTCTTGATATGAAGAATAACTCCTCAGGTCAATCTTCCTTAAATAAGGAGCACCGTCCATGCTGACCTTCACATACAATGGACCAGGGCCAGGTTTCCCATCAACTTCGTCATTGTTTTTTGAAGTAGTGGCCAACGTGTTTTTCCTAAACGATCTTATCGGTGGCCAGCCTACAACTTGTGCCCTGCCACGGAAGGAACATGTTATTGACAAAGTACTAGAATCCAAAGCCAAGTCAGAAAATAATTTATAGTGCACTCACTTGGCAGCTGGAGGATTACTAATGTTGTTAGACGATTTTAATGGAGGCCACCCTACAACTTGCGTCCTGACATGAAAAGAAGGTAAGAAAACTGTAATTGGTAACTGAAAGCCGACTAGCGGAAGTAATTTTGTTTCAAGAACTCACTTGGCTGCTGGAGAAATGCAACTGTTAGTAGAAGATTTTACAGGTGGCCACGTAACAAGCTGTGCCCTGCCATAAAAAGAAGGATGGTTATTCTTTACACGGTGACACAACAATTTCACTAATCTATTTTGATAAATACTCACTTAGCAGCTGAAGGATTACTGGAGTTATTAGAAGATTTCATCAATGGAAACATTCCGACTTGTACCCTGCCAAGGAAAGAAGGTCAGCAACTTTGTACATGGTGATTAGAAGTCGTTCCAAGGAAGAATGTAACAAGTACTCACTTGGAAGCTAAATTATTGCTAGTGTTATTAGAAGGACCACATTCACTGATAGTATGAGACCCATCATTTAGTAAGCACGGCTGAGATTCAGAGTTTTCCTTGACAGAAGTAGATTGTACTCCTGAATCTGAACAATTCTTTTTGGATGAGAAATGCATGGCATCCGAAAACCCTCTTTTGTTGCCTGATAAAGCTGTCTTTGATGATGATGGTAGCAAAGGAAACAGCTGTATCTGATCGAGCCTCCCTGAACTAAGCAAGCAAAGCTCTTGATGTCTTTCAGGAGATCGACTTCCAGGTAGCCCAAGTGTTAGCTCTGTCGCTTTAAGATTCAAATTGCTCTTCTTTCCATCAGATAAGCTAGATAATACAGAGTTCTCATCTGATGAACTATCTGATAATCCCATATAATTACGCTCTTTTGGTTCCGAGCTGTTAAGGGAAATTCTATCCACTGTAGATACATTGCTACTTAGCCCCTCCTCCGCAATACCGTGCAGCGGTGTAGACATTAAATCCGTTAAACCTCGAATATCTCTCTTAACCTGCTCGCAATCAAAACCATTAAAAACTCCTTCACAACTAAAACCTATCCTATCAACTGACAAGACAAACTCCCAAGACTCTTTTACACTGATCAACAATTGGTGCTTTAACAAGATAATTGTTAACATGAATCAAGATTCACCTACAGAAACCACACAACAAGCTGAAAAATCCACAGTGTTACCTATCTCTAATTAGGTAAATTACGCCTTTGAGCAAAATAACTAAAACCGAGGCAGAATATTCAAAGGCAGAAAAATCAAATGATAATTTGAGACAACCAGAATCCTTAGGTCTGGAGAATTTTTATCTTCCCGAAAGGCAACAACAACTCCTAATAAACAATTCATTCAACCTACATTAACAAAAATTTTACTAAGAAAAAAAAGTTCAATTTTCTTCAAATATCAAAAAAAGGGTACGTCTACTGATCAAAAGAAGGGAAAGTAAAAACCCCAATACCAAACCTTATACTAGAATTTGAACTAAAGAACATCTTTAAAAAGTTTCTTTAACAAGAGATCACAAAAAAGTTCATGCAGCTTTAAACTGCCCTAACCCTAAATTTCCCAACCCAAAAAAAAAACATAAACACTACAATTTCAGCTAAAACTCACAAAAATATTCAGAGATCAACCAAAAGAAAGTAAAATCAAGCACCATTAAACACAAAATGAAGACCCACCAAAACAAAAATGAAGAAAGAAACTCAAAATTCAACTAAAAGACATAAACCTTGAAGAAATTCTGTGGAGCTCATACCTGAAGAAATCAGTTCAGATCAGTCACTGTAAACTAAAGATCGACTAAATGAAAAGAAAAACTGACCTCCTTGCTCGAAATTTTTGAATCTGAAGAGGAAATTTTGTTAGCAAAAGCTAAGGCCCCTCCATTTTTGCAGATAACAACAAATTTGTTTTTCTTTTAAGTTCTTTCCTTCTCTCTCACTTAGTATTACTGAATCACTGTGAAAATCGAAGCTGAGAGAAAAAAAGAAAAATACTAATAAATATATATATTTATAATTCTAACCGAAATTCAGACATCTTCTTTTTATACCCTTTGATTAAAACGAGGATATTTAATTGATGGTTCAGATTTAATAAACTCAAGTAATCTGAACCGCTGAAAGATTTCTTATCTAGTCTAGTAGTATAAAGATTGTTTTAGTTCTTGTATTTATTATAAGCGAGTGGAGGGAGGGATCTAGTTCTTTACATGGAAAAGAAAAAGAGGCTAGCTTTTGCAAAAAGATGGTTTCTGGTTTTCTTAGTAGCTTTTTTATATGACTAAATTATCCTTGGACCTTTTGTGTATTGACTTAGATATTTTTTTAGGTCGTGTTTGGCCGCTTGGATATCCTTATCCTAGGATGGGTTATCTAGATAAAACGGTTATATCGTGTTTGTCTTCCCTCAATTCCCAACTTGCGATAAGAATAAGAAAACCCGTCGTGATTTTCGTATGCTAAAAAGGTGTGATTAAGGTATTCTCTCAGATACCTGTTTTTCCAATTTCCTCGCCAAGGATAGAACTCCACAATCCCATTACCATTCCCACGAATCCATGATACCTGCATCACCATTACTAAACCCACGATAGGGTTTTTCATATCTTTGTGAATTTTCCAATTTCTTCCCTATATATACTGATGCAAAGCTTATTGTTTCCACATAAAATTGGCACAAGGTATTCTCTTTTCTTCTCAACTAGTTTAGTTTAACAAATTCATCCCAGTAATTTCTACGATTCAGTTTGTTACAAATCTGATTTGGTTTTTCTTACAGAGCGCTTTCATATCAAATCTGCAACAGATCAATTGCAAGTTACTGGTATCATCTTCATCCTCTTTTTTTTCTTCTCATTACTACATATGTTTTCTTTTGTTTTTATCAATTGCATGTTGCTGGTATCATCTTCATCCTCTTTTTTTCTTCTCATTACTACATATGTTTTCTTTTTCTTTTTTATCAATTGCATGTTGGTGGTATCATCGTAATCAGATTAATGATTTAGGTTGTCTGTTGATAGTGGTTGGTATGACTTAAATTTGGGAAAGGAATTTTTTAAATTTGATTAAATTAGTAGGTAATTCATTTTGTTTATGACAAGCTTTGTTTGAGGCATTACTAGCTTCCCAAGTTAACAGGGTTATTCTTGTTAGCTATAATTGTGACAAAATTAGTGATATAGAATCCAGTAATGATGTGTTGTTTAACTTTCCTGAAAAGTTTGTTTAGCAATAGCTTACATATTCAGTTAATTATAGAATATGGAGAGTGATCAATCATCCAACCCCCAAACTAGAAGGATAACTTGGACTTCTCCCATGGATAGACTGTTCATAGGTCTAATGGCATACCAAGTACTGGAAGGACAACTACTCGATGGTCAATTCAGCAAATATGCTTGGACACACTTTGTTGATAATTTCAAGCATAGTTTTGGTTCTTCTTTTACCAAGGATGTGTTGAAAAATCGTATGAAAACATTGAAGAAGAACTATGTTGGTGTGAGTACTTTTAGAGGTCAAAGTGGATTTGGATGGGATCAGTCGCGAGAAATTGTGATTGCTGATGATGTTGTATGAGATGATTATATCAAGGTTTGTAATTTATGTTATTCTTTAACAATTCAATGAATTTTGATTTTCGTTTTGTATTTAGAAGATTTGCTAATAGGAAAATTTTATAATTCCACTTGCAGAAGCATCCTGATGTCAAATGCTGGAGGACAAAGCCCCTTGCTCACTTTGATGAGTTGTCTATTATATTTGGGGATAATAGGGCCAGTGGAAGGTATAGACGTTGTAGGAATGACAATACTGTGAAAGATGATGATGACCATGATAATGAAAATTTAGATAATACGCAATCTCCAGACCGTTTTACAAATGGTACTCAAGAACATAATGAGAATGGATATAAAGATAAGGATGAGGACTTGAATACATCTGACACTCAAAAAAGGGCTCGAGCTTTAACATGTCTGAATTCACGTCCTTTTAGAAAGACCAAAAAGAGTACAGGAGAAGGAATGGTAGATGCAATTCAGGTAATGGCAGCGGCTGTGAACAATGTTGCGACTAAGAAAGAAGAAAACAAAAATTCATCATCTTTAGAGGGAAGTTTAGTGTCCGCACTCGAGGATGTACCAAATTTGGATGATGATACTTTTGTGCAGGCGCTAGATTTATTGGAAGATGAAAAGAAAGCTAAGATTTTCATTGCATTGACTGGGAACATGAAACGGCAATGGTTGTTATCGAAGCTCAATATTCCCGCATATTATCCTTGCAATTTAAGTAACTAGGTGTCTGATAGGTACAGTCAGGGATTTCGAATTACTAGGTTATCTTTAAGTTTCTTTTCGTTTAGTATCGTTTATGTCAGGATTTCGTTTGATTATGTTAAGTTTATTTTTCTTTAGTAGTTTGTGTCAGATATTTACTTTGGTTAATGTTTAAGTTTAATATTGTTATGGTACTGTAACAATAGTTTTCCTTTCATTATTTATGAACTATGTTCCTGCTCTAAATTGAAATGTTTTTATTTTTAAATTTTTCATGTTGATTTTTAATTTTCTGTGTGTTTTCTATTGATACAGCGGTTTTAGTCTTCTACATTCTTTATATTGGTAGGTACATATAAGATATCGTAATATGGCGAGCTCTGACGATGAAGAAGATTTGGTAGTAGTTGTAACAGCAGCAACAACAACACTAGTTGCTGTTTATTACTAATATTTTGTGTATAAAAAAATATGCCATGATTCAATTCTTAATGGTGCAGCTCATGTAGATGAAGTCTTAAATGGTCATGATGCACGATGTCAGGATAGTTTTCGTATGGAAAAACATGTTTTCTTAAGATTATGTGATATGTTGAAAGAAAAGGAGTTACTTCGTCATAGTAACGGAGTTCGTGTTGAAGAAAAAGTAGCAATTTTTATGCTTGCTGTTGGACATAATGAACGTAAAAAGGACACTTCAAGAGCATTTTCAGCATTCAGGCGAGATAATTAGTAGACATTTTAATGCAGTCTTGGATGTTATTGTTGCATTGGCAGATGATTTTCTTGTACCAGCAGGGCCTGATACCCCTACTGAAATCTTAGAAAACCCAAGATTTTATCCATACTTTAAGGTATTGCATATCTTCAACCAATCTTTATCACATAAACTCAATTAGTTTTTGTTGTATATATAAATATATTTGTATCCACAACCAACTACTTTTTACTCATATTCTTTTCATTATAGGATCGTATAGGAGCCATTGATGGAACACAAATACCAGCAATGGTTGGTCTCGACGAACAAGTCCCTTTTTGGTGCAGAAAAGGGTTCATTTCGCAAAATGTTTTAGTAGCTTGTTCCTTTGACTTACAGTTCAGTATGTTCTAGATGGTTGGGAAGGATCGGTTGCTGATTCACGCATGCTAGATTCAGCTCTAACAAGATGTGATAGATTAATTGTGCCCGAAGGTATAACGCACTTTCTAGCTTTGACGTATTTTTAACGGGAAGCTCAGGTAGACAACTAATTTTTAATTAGATAGGTAGGCATGCTGGTCATGCTGTATTTTTCATCATTTGTTCACTTCATCATTTACTACCAAAGAAACCTCCAGTTGGCATGCTGTATTTTTCATCGTGTCTTTGGCATGAATGTATGCGAGTGCTGGGGAGAAGATTATTTTGTGAGATTAGTAAATTTCTCACGCCCAAGGCTTAAGAGCTGAATTATGTGTTTGGAATTCCTAGAGCATGACATTTAATGATTATTGGTAACTATTTGTCTGTTTTTTTTTCACTTCCCATGTCTCAGTTCAGTGGTCTTCCGAGACCCACTTAATCTCATCTGTGAATCCATTTCATTGATATTGTTGGTTTTAGCACTGCATTGCAATAGCTGCCATTCCTATTCCTACTGTTGCTGGAAAACAGTACAATGTTTGTACTTCATTTTAGAATGGGGAAGAAGATCCTATATGCAGTAGAGTCTATAATCACGTTGATCCTATATCCACGGAAAGCTTGATTGATAACTTAGCTTTTTTGGTTGTACAGGGAAATTTTATCTCGCTGATGCAGAATTCGCCAATATGCCGCAGTTTATTACTCCATATCGTGGTGTCCGTTATCACTTGAAGGAATTTGGTGGAAATCGTCCAAAAGATGCAAAGGAATTATTCAATCTCCGACATTCATCGTTACGGAATGCAATTGAACGTGCTATCGGTATACTTAAAAGACGCTTCATTATTTTGCAAGTGCAGCACTGCAGCCTCAATATCCATTCGAATCACAAGTGAAAATTGTACTTGCATGTTGCATCCTTCATAACCACATCCGCAGAGAGTGCATTAATTACTTGATTTTCGATGATGAGAACTTACAAAACCTACTAGAAACCAATCCAAGAATGCAACAAGACAGTGAATGCCCTACACTTGGGAGAAATAGACAACGAGAAGTAGCTTTGAAGCTTCGAACTTCAATCGCAGATGTAATGTGGAATGATTATAAGCGTTGCCGCCGCGGCTAATATTTAACGTACTGCTTAGACTTGGATACTGTTATTTGCATATTGTTGTTTAAATTCGAGAGCAAAACAAACATGATTCATGTTATAATTAGGATTTCTATTGGGTGATTGAGATGTTAACCAAACAACTTCTATGTTAATCTGGGATAAGATAAAATTTGAGACAAACATAATTTAAGTTAACCAATTCCTAATTAGATAACGGATATCTCTACTTAGGATATGTTGTTGGGTTTCCAAGCTGTCAAACAGACCCTTAACTTTTTCTTGATTTGGGAATGGAAATCATTTTTACCTAAAAGACCCCTGAGTGAATAAATAAAGTAGTCATTGTAATTATCTCAACGAAGAAAATGATATGTCTATCCAAAGATGCAACATATTAATCTTTTTTTGATTTGGAATATCTGTCTATACCTAATTATTGTAAGAGCAAGTCTTATGGTGGAGTCCATCCATCTTCCATCTTCTATGCCACCTCAGCACTTGGAACTGTTGATGGAAGTGCAAGTCTAATCGTGGAACACAGAAAACACAGATAAGAATAGCGTAAAACGCGAATAATAATAGCGCCAGGGAAACGCTATTAATAATGGCGCTAGACTTTAGTCAACGGTCAAAACGTCAATCTTAATAGCGCCAAACGCTAATCTTATTAGCGCCAAACGCGATTGTTAATAGCGCTAATCTTATTAGCGCTTTTTCGTTCATATATCCAGTAACACCATCGACCCCTTCTTCTTCTTCCTCTCACAATTCATCTTCTCTGAAAAAAAGAAGAAAAACAACCTAAAACCCCCTTTCTTGATTCTCATAGCACAGCTCAAATAAATCAAATTGCTTCAAAAGGTTTGTTCTATGCTGCATAAGGAATCGAATCAAACTTAAATTCCTCATTTTGATTGAGAATCCAAAGAGAGGTTAGTTGAATTATAATTTGAGTTTATTTTATAGTTTGATGAAATGTTAGGGCTTTAGATGATATTATTGTTGATCGTATGCATGATACTCGATTGTATAATGAATGATAACAATTTTGATTCACAATGACGAATTTGACGTGTAATTTAGGGTTTTAGATGATGAATATTGTGTTGTTTAGGGTTTTAGATGATGAACATTGTGAAATTGCCATGAGATAATGAATTAACATGTGTTAGTTACATTATGTAACCAATTTAAGTGCATTGTGTGACTATATTGATTTTAATTTGATGATTTTGTATAGATTGTGGATATGGATGTGTTAATGATCTTGAGTTCAAAAGAACCGGATGAGAAACATATTTCTACGAGTATAGGCCCACTTGATACACAACATGATATCACGTTTAGAAGTAATCTAGAAGACCTTGAGGATTTATATGACAGGTTACTGGAATACCGAGGTCATACCACGAGTTAAGGAATGATGAGGCATATCTCCAACTCCGCAATGATCTTGTTCAACATATTTGGATACGACATGGACTAGGTCTCAGAGACGGTGAAATGCCACCAGAATCTCCCCCTCCGCCACCAGATGATCTTGACGGTTCGGATGGTGAATTCGATCCTACCGATGTTTACCCACCAGAATAACAGCTTTAGTCTTTTTCGTAAGATTTCGAAGAACATCTTTAGTCTTTTTTCGTAAGATTTCGAATGAACTTGGTTGCAATCCTTAGTCTTTTTTCGTAAGATTTCGAACATCTTTAGTCTTTTTTCGTAAATTAAGAAATATTAAGATTTTCATTGTATTATTTATGGTTTTCATTGTTTTCAATTTATGGTTTTCATTGTTTTCAAAAGAGAAGAAGTTATGGATTTTCAAAAGAGAAGAAAAAAACTAAGTATGGAACTTGAGGAATTGGCGTAGGTTCTGGATGTTTTTCATGAAAAGCGCAAATAAGAATAGCGTTTAGCGCTATTAAGAATAGCGCCAAACGCTATTAAGATTTGCGTTTCATTCCTAACCATTAGATCTGTAATGGCTCCTTCTAATCAACGACTCACAAAGAAGCGCCAGTAACAATAGCGTTTCAACGACTATTTTTTTGAATTCGAAATTTTCCCTATAAATTGATCACTTCTCAGCTCAGCTCAGACCAAAACCATTCAATCTCTAGATTTTTCTCCATCTTCTCTAGATTTTTCTCCATCTTCTTAAAATTCATTGCAATTCAGACTTTTTTTTTAACCATGGCAAAATATCTTACACCCGAAGATGTTGCAATCACCAAAGCTTGGATAAGCATTACACTTGATGGTGTTTCCGGAGTTGATCAAAAATCAAACCAGTTTTGGGAACGGGCATTCGATACATATGTAAGCATCTTTGGGAACAAAAATGACAGAACTGTTCATAAGTTGCAAAATAGATTTGGTACCTTGAAAAAAGATGTCAAAAAATGGGTTGGTATCTTAAGAAATTTGCATAGAAACAATGCAAGCGGATGCGGAATTGATGATCTTGTAAGTTTTATTAAGATTTCTTAATGTACATCATTTTATTTTATTGAAGGATTTCTAACTTGGGTTTTTGTTTGTTTTTTGTAGGAGAGAAAAGCTAGATTGGGATATAGTAAGGTTAGCAAGGGAAAACCTTTTCAAAATGAAGAGAGGTGTACCGACTTTTCAAAGCCCATGTTCTCGGATTCAATCCCGAAGAAATTGATCCTACTCAAAATGTGGAAGATGAATCGGATGCTCCTAGTGTTAATGCTTCAACAAGTAGTGCTCCCGCAAGAAGCGACCCAAGATGGCATGAAGAGGATGGCCCTCGTCGACCAACGGGGAAAAGGGCTCAACAAAGGGAAGCTTCGGAGCTATCGGCCATCAACGACGGAACGGAGCGTATTTTGAAACATTTTAGTGAAGAGAATGCAAAGAAGATGGCAAGATTGGATGGACAAGAAGAATATTTATTAACTATTGCAGAGACAAAAAAGAAATCCGTGGATTTGGCTTTGGAGAAACATGAACTCGAAGTGTTGGATGTGGTGGTTGAGACCTTACCGGAATGGAAGCAGCAATTTATGTTGGATAAACAAAATAAGATTTTGGAAAAACATGGTTATCCTCCTAGAACGCTTGGTTATCCTAGCACTAGCAATGTTCGTCATTTCAATATATGCAACCATGTAGCTTATGGAACTATGTAGCTTCAATTATGTTTTTTTTTTTCTTTTTTTTGCAATTTGATGTGGTGGAATCAATGTAGTTGAAGTATTTTTAGTATCAATCAATTTTATCTTCTTTTTGATTTGATTTGATTCAATATATGAAACCAAAAAACTAGTTTGTTCAAGAGGAAAAAAATGATAGAGTAGAAAAAAAAAAACTAAGTATAGGATTGGGGAAGTGGGGTGGCTCCTGGATGTTTTTTGTGGTTAGCGCAATTAAGATTGGCGCTGAAAAACGCCATTCTTAATAGCGCTGAAAAATGCCAATCTTAATAGCGCTGAACGTCATTCTTTTCAGCGCTTGACTTACGCTATTTTGATTAGCGTTAAGCGCCATTCATATTGGCGTTTCTTGTCCTCTACTGCGCCAATCTTATTGGCGTTCAGCGCCATTCTTATTGGCGTTTCGATGGATTCCACGAACCCTTCCACCAAACCATGGAACGTTGCTTGGATTTTCTGTGGAAAACCCCAACTTGGAAGCCACTAGACTTGACATTCCATGAATTTTCCACACTTGGAATAGGTTGGATTCCACCATAAGACTTACTCTAAGTTTGTTCAGTTTGATCATCATACTTATTTTGAATTGAGTAGATTTTTGGAAAAGTTTTCCACATCAAGATATCATGTACTCCCTCCATTCTTTTTTAATAGGTTGGTTTTGTTTTTAGAGAAATTAAGGAAATTAAGAGAACTAATCATTGAAAGTGGTCCTCATGACACTTGTAAATAAAAGAAGTGAAGTGAAATGGTCTCATGACACTTTTCAGCAAAAAGAAGTAAAGTGAGATGGTTCACATGACATTTGTCATCAAAAGAAGTTAAGAGAAAAGTGGTCCCAAAAACTAAAGTAACATTTGACTTTCCCAATTATAAAATCAGCCTATTTTTTTGAAACTAATATTTATAGAAACCAACCTATTATTTAAGAACGGAGGGAGTAAAATAAAATGAAAATGTGGGTGTGGCTTTTATTGGATTTTAACCAAAATCTAACAAGAAAGATTAGGTGAGTGTTTGGTTAGTGTCTACTTAACTAGATATGCAAATTTGACAAGAGGATGGTCATTTTGGTTCTTGGTAGATCTTTATAAGGTAATGTAACTGACTATTTGGTGACTCCAAAATGCTAATGTGATCGGAACAATGAGTTGCATGAAATATTTTGCATGTGCATGGTAGAGGCTAACCGATTATTTCTCCAGCTTTGTGTTCGCCATTGTTATGCATTATAAAAAAAACTTCAGGAAAAAATGTTTAATCAATTATCTAATAGCTTGTTTGTTTTGATATCACCAAGAAGTAGTTTTTCGATTTTCAAAAGCAAAATGAAACTGAAAAGTAGTATACGGACGCAATTAAAAAAAAAAGAATTCTAAATTGTTTTGTTGTGAAACAATTTTTTTTTTTTGCTCGGAGCTTCTGAGAGACTAACTTCTGTTTCCTATATCCAAATAGCGGCCTACTTCATTTTTGATGATTATCTTTACCGTCACTAGTTATTTTACTTTAATCTACCGTCGATACAAAACACAAGTGTTAAAAAATCTCGGTTTTACAACCAAACGTCCAAACCTTAGTTTGTTTTATCTTGGAGTAAAACTCATCCCCTTCAATACTCTGTTACAATAGATTAACCTCATTCATTCACGAGAAACATTTGTTATCATCGTTGCCCATTGTGTACACATATATCTCATTATCAGACACGTGTATATAAAAAGATACGTGGAAAGCATGCAGGACAAAACATCAAAACATGATGCATCACGAAACACCAAATAAACCCCGAGGAGTTACTTTATCTCATCCCCAAAAGAGAAGCTAAGATCAACGGTGGAGAGAAAGTTAGCTGACACGGACGTGACAGGGGCAGAAGACACTTGTCTGACACGAACAGACCCCTCAACTACCCACATTAAACACTCTGAGCAGTGTACGTGTCGATCAACCTGTGGAACGAGCGAGGATGCCTCTGCGGGATTAAGGGGCAAACGCAGACCTCCGCGTGATAGACGCAAGGATACAAGAAGATAAGGTTCCAACGGTCTTCAGAGATGGGTCCCACATTCTAACCTTATAAATACCCCGTCTCCACCAAGAGGAAGGGGGATCGGAAAAATCAGGAAGGGAAGGAGAGAGAGAGAGAGATATTGCAAGTGTAAGTAAATCATTTAGAAGAGAGAAACATGTAACCCAAAAGTCATTCGACTATTCATGTAACCGTGAAGAACATAGTAAAATAACAAACCCCGTGGACGTAGGCCTTAGTGCTGAACCACGTAAACCTTGGTCTTATTTACATTTCAGCACTTTACGTTTATTTAGCTCTATGGATGTTTACTTATACGTTTTGTTTTCCTCACTTGTACTTATATCCCATGCGCAAACGCCTCGCATGGAGTTGTTAGATGAGGCCATGATAAACCCGAAGGTTTTTGAGCCAATGAATCAACACCAGGATATCATCATCACAATCTCTTTAGATGATAACGATTGATTGTGAACATTTGGACCCCTGCGTGGTTTGTGTGCTCACAATTTGGCGCTAGAAACAGGGACTTTGTCCCGGTAAAAGATTTATCTTGTCCTGTGATTTCATTTTAAATTGGCATATGATTGCTCTGATTTATCAGCTCGGACCGTATAGATCATTTGTTAACTGTATTACATTCAAAAACCCACCTTTTATCTTCGATAAGAGTTATTGTTCTAATCCGTGGATTTACGATTTTCTTTAGATCTTGTGCGAACCCGTCTCTCTGGGGAGTTTTTTCGTAGTTTTTATACTAAGGATATCCTTTAATAAAACTTTAACTCGTATATTGTAACTTGCGTGTATTAATTCTCCCCTAGAAGAATGTGTTTCGCCAACTAACCCGCTTCACGCGGATATTCCCGTTTTTGTTGTTTGAAATGCCTTATGCAGAAAGAACGTATTGTGAGTAAAGAAGGCGAGTTTCGGCGAGATTTCATTGTCAACAAAAGGGCACGTGATGGAAAAGACGCATGAAGCAGGAAAATCCAAAGCTTTGTCAAAAGAAACACCCAGGACAACCCCGGTCATCACCCGAAGCAAGCAGAAAGGAGATAAAGCTAAAATGACCAATCGAAGGCAAGATACTGCGGAAATCACTTCACCTATGAACGCTAATTCAGTTGCAGCGACGGCTCTCAGAACAGCAGCGACAAAGTACGGTACGGCTGCGGTAGTCCCGAAGGCTGCGGAGGCTAGTAATACTTGCGCCATGAGTCAACTTAATCAACCAAGAGAAAGGGTGGATGAATCCAGAACATTCCAACCCGCGCACCTTCTAACTTTTGGAATGCCACCAACAAATGATCAAAATCAAACCATACCGGCGACTCTGGCACCGCAGAGGGGCACTCACTCCAATTTGGAAATGTCGGCAACCGAAGCTGAACCCCTGCCACCTTTAGTGCAGACCATGGAGGAGGGCGGCACCATGGCTGTAGTAGCACGCGCCGGGACTCCCAATCAGGGGTCCAACCAATCACACCGACTGATGGCTGAGCTTGAGGAACTGAGGAAGAGCCAGCAGGTTTACGCAGATGTCGTAGCCCTGTTGGCCAGAGAAAATCAAGATTTAAAGGAGCGGATTGCTCTAAGCACGAAGACCAGCCAACAACTTGATGAAGCAAGCTCCAAAGCACCAGAGCCAAACCGAGACTGTAGAGTCGTCATAGTGGCTAATGAAGACGCGACAAGGAGAAGTAGCGTACCCGACCCAGATTATGACGATGGAGAGTCAGACGGTAACGAGCCGAAGAATTTAGGGCACCAACGCGCAATGGAGGAACTACGAGATGAGATGATGGCCGAGATCAGGCAATTAAAAAATAAACAAGGCGGGGGGAGGTTAGAAGAGGTCATGAGAGAAGCTAACTCCACGCCCTTAACTCATCGCTTGGCCAACACCCCTATTCCACTGAAATGCCCTGTCCCAACGTTCGAATGCTATGATGGATCCAGCGACCCTGCTGCACATATTCGGTACTACAACCGTGTCTTAGCTAGATGGGGTTAGAACGACGCCGTACTCTGCAGATACTTCCCGTCAAGCCTGAAGGGATCGGCGTTATCATGGTTCGATAATCTGCCACCAAACTCCATCCACTCATACGACCAACTCGCAGAGAAATTCGTAAGAACATACATGTACAACAAGACTGTAAACACCGGAATGGATAAGCTCTTTTCACTAGCGATTGGCTACAAGGAAACCACGAGGGAGTACACTAACAGATGGCACAAGATCTGCCAAGCCATAGGGAGCGTGGACCCAGTGGTAAGCATCAATTGCTACAAATGGGGCTTAGACCGAATGAGTCCCCTATTTGTTGAAATTCATGGGAGCGTGCCTAAGACAGAGGGAGATCTTCGAATAATTATCGAAAAGCACGCTCGACTTGAAGAAATTCAACGGGAAAACCCGAGGGCATATCTGCAGAGGTCTCACCGCACCAATTCAGCGGAACAAACCAATGGGGCCAAAAGGAGTTGCTCAGGGGAGAGACCTCACGAAGATAGGAAGGAACGAAGGGATGAACGAAGAACAGATGACCGAAAATTCGAAGATCAAGTTTACACGAAACTCAACACTAGCTATGCTCGTATCCTACGAGAGATCAAAGGGAGGGAAAACTTAGAGTGGCCATGGTCTAAGGGAAAGCATCCCCCGAGATCCGAGAAGTCTAAAGACTACTGTGAATATCACTGTTTCAACGGACACCAGACTGAAAAGTGCAAGAACCTAAAAATAATGATCCAAAAATTAATTGATGCGGGAGAGCTCAAACATTACGTACAAAAGGATGTTACCGAGGACAGATCCAAGCGAACCAAACCAATCCAACTTCCGGAAGGAAACCGAACAATCAACACCATCTCGTGTTCTGAAGCCACAGGACCCTCACTTACAGCGCAGATTGGAAAGAGGTTACGGAAGCAATTCGAAGACCGCTGCGAATTATATAAGGTCGATGGGATAGTGGTGGACGAACACGAAGAATGGATGGAATCTCCTATCATCTTCGATGCCGAGGATATCGAAGAAGATATGGAAGACCATAACGATCCCTTGGTCCTAACACTACCAGTAGCTGGATGTAACCTCAAAAAGATCCTCATAGACGGGGGAAGCTCCGTAAACGTCCTATTTTACGATGCATTCAAACGGATGAAGCTCCATGATGAACAGTTAATGACCTCTTATCACACCATCTACGGATTCAATGGAGCAGCCACGAAGCCCTTGGGAGACATCGTGTTGCAGATTAACGCAGGGCCCATGAAACTGGAAACCCGATTCAGCGTGGTGGACACCCCTTCCCCCTACAACGCTATTATTGGACGAAAATGGATACATAAGCTCAAAGGAGTTGCGGCAACATACCACCAATATCTCAGATTTCCAACACCTGAGGGAGTAATGGAAATCAAGGGAGATCGGATCACTACGCGAGAGTGCCAGGACACTCAGGATCATATCAACAACGAGCAAGAAGAGCAGCGAAAAATCCGAAGAGTAAAAAATCAAGAAACCGCGAAAGAGAAGGCCATAGACCTGTTCCTTAAGGAAACTACAGGAAAGGGCTTGACGAAAGATGGTAATGTCCTAAGCACAGAAACAAGTACCTCAACAACCAGCGAAGAACAGAAACACGCTAAATAGCAATTAAAGAGCGTCCCAGTCCTCGGAAACCCGAAGCCTGTGTTCACACCAGTAGAACCCGTAAAGGAAATCAACATAGGAACGGAAGAAAACCCGAAGATGATCAAAATCGGGACCATAATGGACGAAGGAAGAGAACATTCCTTAACCAAATTACTTAAGGAATATGCGGATGTGTTCGCCTGGAATCTAGGAGATATGCCGGGGATTGACCCAAAAGTAATCCAACATGAACTACGCATCAAACCGGGCACGCCCCCGTTCAGACAGAAAATACGAAAAGTGGCTCTAGAGTATCATGAGGCAGTAAAAACAGAACTTCGGAAGCTACTAGACGCAGGATTTACCAAGGAAGTCAAGTATCCTACCTGGATCTCCAACATGGTCATTGTTCCTAAGAAAAATGGAGGGGTTAGAATATGCATCGACTTTACTAATCTCAACAAGGCATGTCCAAAGGACAGCTATCCCCTACCGAGCATAGACCAGCTGGTAGAGGCAGTAGAAGGATACGAAGAACTATCATTCATGGATGGACATTCTGGCTACAACCAAGTAGCCCTGGCAGAAGAAGATCAGCCACACACAGCGTTCTACACCCCACATGGCCTTTACTGCTATACCAGAATGCCTTTCGGACTTCGAAACGCAGGGGCAACATACCAAAGGATGGTTGATGCTATCTTCAAGCCATGGATTGGAGGAACCCTAGAAGTCTACGTTGACGACATGCTCGTCAAAATCAAGCTGCGTAAAGATCACCACCAGGACCTGAGGAATATCTTCGAAGCAATGAGACAGCATCACATGAAAGTGAATCCGGAGAAATGTACTTTCGGTGTCACCTCGGGGAAGTTCCTCGGATATCTGGTAACAAAAAGGGGCATCGAGGTAGACCCAGCAAAGATTCAAGCCATAGTAGAGATGCCGTCCCCAAAAAATTTAAAGGAAGTGCAGAAGCTCAATGGGTCTATAGCAGCGTTGGGCAGATTTATTGCACGGTCTTCGGACAAATGCAAACATTTCTTCAATATTCTCAAAAAAGGGAGCATGTTCGAATGGACCGCTGAATGCGAGGAAGCATTCCAAAAAATCAAAGAACATCTAGCCTCAATCCCGATCCTGCAGAAGCCAGACCCTGACGAGGTTTTGGCACTGTACATAGCAGCAACAGAGGAAGCAGTCAGCGCGGTATTAGTCAAAACCAATACAAAGATAGAACAGCCTATCTATTACGTCAGCAAGACCCTCAACTCTGCGGAAAGAAATTATACTAAGATCGAACAACTCATCCTCGCACTGGTATGGGCTACCCAAAAACTGAGAACATACTTCCTAACTCACCTCGTCAGGGTACCATGCAAAGCACCATTGGAAGCAGTCCTCAAAAGCACGGGAAAAGTGGGCCGAATAGCCAAATAGAACACCCATCTGGACCAATTCAACATCATTCATGAAATTCAACATTCTCAGAAGTCCCAAGTTCTGGCAGATTTCTTAGCAGACCTCCCCCTTGACAACGACGAAGAGATTAAGGGAATACCAGAAGCCGAGGAAGAAAACAAGGATCCAATGGATATCCTCGAACCTGCGAGTCAAAGACAATGGGAAGTCTTCTTCGACGGATCTAAAAATAAGGAAGGCGCAGGAATAGGTATTGTCATTATCACCCCAACTGGAGAAAGGATTATACAGGCACTCAGATTGGAATTCAAAGAGCATACCAACAACATTGTTGAATACGAAGCTGTCGTACACGCCCTCCGTATAATAATAGAGATGGGTGTAACTGATGTAAGGCTGACAAGTGATTCACAGCTTGTCATACGGCAAATAGGGCTCGAGTATAATGTGTACGATGACACCCTCTCAGCTTACATGGCCTTGGTCCAAACATTGGCATCACAAATCCCGAACATTAAGTTCCGGCACTTATGCAGAAGGGACCTCAGGCACGCGGATGCCCTAGCATAAATATCATCCATGCTGAGGGATAAAAATGTCGAAGCTATTAAAATAGCAAGGGTATACGAGCCTTCGATTGCATCTCAATTCTCCTTCGCTACCAATCGAGATACAGTGGAAGAAAATATCGAAGACCAGGTAGGAGAAGACATCCATAATGACTTTGACGAAGAGGATATCCTGTCGAGAGCAAATCAAGACGAAGGCTTCAGCAACGAAGATGACTGGAGAGTGACAATACATGCCTTTCTTGAAAAAGGAAGCTTACCTGCGGATCAGAAACAAGCTAGGAAGATACTCACCAAAGTAGGAAGATATGATCTTCGGGATGGGGTCCTGTATAAGAAATCCTTCCTTGGACCATTACTGCGTTGCTTGTCCCTGAAAGAGGGGCATCGAATTCTAAATGATATCCATTATGGGGACGCGGGGAATCATAGCGGCATGAGATCACTAGCTGACAAAGCAAAAACGCAAGGATATTACTGGCCGACAATGATACAGGATGCCGCGAGGATGTCCCGACGATGTGAAGAATGTCAGCGATTCGCAAAAAAGATCCACGCGTCGGCAACAATGTTAAACTCCGTCGATAGCCCGTGGCCATTTGCAAAATGGGGCGTAGACATCGTCGGGCCTTTCATCGAAGGATCAGGGAAAAGACGATTTTTAATAGTAGCCACGGACTACTTCAGTAAATGGGTGGAGGCTAAGGCCTTGGCCAGGATCAGAGACGCGGATGTGTTTACTTTCATATTCCAGAACATCATTTGCAGATTTGGTATACCCGCTGAAATTGTATCCGATAACGGCAAGCAATTACAAGGGAAAAATATTGACATGCTCTTCGATACTTTCAAAATAAGAAAGAACAAGTCCACCCCCATATACCCTCAAAGCAACGGACAAGCGGAAGCTACCAACAAGACCCTCGCCCTTATACTCAAAAAACAATTAGACGAGCATAAGGGAAGATGGTGCGAACAACTGCACAATGTGTTATGGGCATACAGGACAACACGAAGATCCGCCACCGGGGAATCCCCGTTTCTTCTAACTTATGGAGCTGAAGCAGTCATACCTACGGAAATCCTCATGCCAACCACGAAGACCGAAGCTTGGGAGAAAAACCTCACAATAGATATGATGTTAGAAAGGTTGGACGACTTGGAAGGAAGAAGGGAAGTAGCTTTACAAAAGATGGAAAATTATCAACGAAGACTAGCAAGGGAGTACAACAAAAAGGTAAAGCTGCGGAATTTGTAGAGGGGCAGTATGTGTTGAGAACAATCCCACGGTATCAGCAAGAAAAGAAATGGGGAAAGTTAGCACCTACGTGGGGAGGACCTTTTATAATACACGACGTTGCGGGTAACGGTTCCTACTACCTTCGTAATCTAAAAGGCGAGGTCCTCCGGCATCCTTGGAATGCTAAGTGGCTTAAACCATACTTCCCATAGGAGCAACGCAGATTTGAATCTGCTTGGAGTGTACCAGAAGAAGAAGGGAGCCTGACCGTTCCACATGTTTCTATCTCTGGAAGAGGAATTGCAGGCCTCAACTTATCAATCAAACAAGCTTTCAAATTATCAAGTCAGCAGAATCTATCGACAATATTGGGGAAAGTAGTTAATCTACAATCTCTCAGGGCTCCCCCATCAGTGTCCATAAGTGTAAGACCAGGGGGAAGGCACCCAGCAGAAAGAGATACCCAACCAATCTTAAGGCAACGGGTCGACGGAATGGGTGTGTAAATATTTTAATCCCATATCCTAGAACGTTGCCCCGGCCCCCACCGTCTGGGAATCCTCTGGCCCAGGATTCGCCAGCGGGGTGACAGGTCTCAAGACGATCACGAAGGTACCTTCCTTCAGTATCGCACCCAAACACTTAAAAACTTTTGTTTTGTTTTTTCACAAATGCTTAAAATAAAAACAAACCAACATTGCAGGTATATCAAGAAGAGGATTCATTGCATAAAGGATGATTACAAGAAGTGAAAGGCCAAATTCAAGGATACACCATCAAAAAATATTCCTTTTACAGGATATCATCAAAAAATATTCTTGTTACATGATTACATGATTACAAAAAGGGAAGGATAATGATGCCGCGGACCCTACAGAATGCTGCGGTCTCTACCTAGATTGCTGCCCCATCGGCAGCATTATTCCGAAGACTTGAAGGGACGCTCCCACCAGAAGAGGGGCCCGAGGAGCTGGGCAAGGCAGAAGGAACGGGACGACGAGGATAGTTCTTCACGAGACCATGCTCGTTCTTTAGGCCAAGTTCTATCCTCTCCAGCATCTTGTTCGTCTCCTCAACCAATTGACAACGAGCCTTGTGCTTAATAACTGTTGTCCGCTGTTGGGCTTGGGATAATAACGAAGATAGCCGATTCACTTCTCTAGAAGCAGCACCAACGTCCTCCTCGCGGGTTGCTGCTAAATTCTTGAAATGATTGGTCTGTTCTTCCTGCTGCGCTAAGGAAGATTGAGCTTTTTCAAGTTTTTCGTTTGTGACGCGAAGGCGTCCCTCGAGCTCTGAAAAAGACAACACCACAGAGTTAGCATAGAAAAAAAACATGGTCACACTCGATGAAATGGGATTATACCTTCGACACAAGCCGAAGCCTCTTCATACTCATTAACAACCGCATCTCGCGCTTCATCAAGATGATCATATTCCGCGGATAATTTCTTATAGTCTAGTTGAAGGTTGGTGAGAGTAAATTGACAGGCATCTAATTCTACCTGCTTCATCGAGTCCATATGACGAAGGTGGTCGACCTCTTTATTTATCTCTGAGACCCCTTTGCTAAGTCTGTACATGCACACTTCAAGATTCCTCTCAGACTCGGCCTGACGAGCTACGTCGGCACGGGACGCGGCAAGAGCATTGCTGAGAGCGCAGACTTCGGCACGAGCATCATCTCTTTCTCTGACAAGACAGAGCATATTATCCTTGACCCCTGAAAGAGGAATGGATCGAGCCTTCTGTAATTCTTCTTCCAGCAGCTGAATCCTAGATTCCAGCAAGGAAGTACGCTCACGGGCTTCTCGCAGATTATCACGTGTCCACAGCAGTGTGCCATTAAATAAAGAACGATCATGGTTGTACAGATTTTGCATGTCGACCATCTGAACATGCCGCGCGCGCCATACCTCAGCCCGAGCATCCCATTTCTTGGCTTCATTCTTAATTTTCTCAACCAGATCTCTAATACGAGATTTTTGCCGAGCTCTTTCGTTTCGAAGCCATATCAGCTCGGGGACGCCACCCACTGGAGATAGGGTGGGGAGACTCAGACAGAACAACTAAGAAATAGAAGAATGACGACATACTGCGAGGGAAAAGAACCAAACCTGTGAAAGTGGAAACTTGGCTGCGAGTTTGCTCTAACTCAGCGCGCACAGCAACAAGCTCTGAACGAAGACCGGCCTCTGCTTCACCCAGCTTTTCTTTCTCCTTAAGGCTTTTCTTCAGTTCTTCTATTTCCACCTCAGCAGCGGATAATTCCTTTTCTCTGTGACGAAGCTTAGCCTCGAGCTTCAGAGATTTTGCTTTGAAGAACTGATACAGCACGTGGTTACAATGCTCACTCTTCATCATCTACACATCAAGATGACAAAACATTATTTCACCGAAGCATTTGATCGTCACGAAAAAGTATGTACGAAAATTTACCTCCAACACACGCTGCTGCGGAAAGCCATATTGATACCCGTCGGCGATGGCCATCATATCGGCAACAGAAGTAGGAGGCTCCGGCACAAGGGTAGCTTCGGGAACACTCAACCTTTTTCCCCAGGCTTCAGACACCCGCGCCTTAGAAGACATCTCCATCATGCGACGGGTATACGCAGTTGATTCCTTTCCCCCAGCAACAACAGGGGCGGGGTGAGAGACAAATAGAAGATTCTTTTCCTTGAACCAATCCATGATGGCGTCCTCACCCTCAGACGTCGGCGACTGTGGAAGATTATCAGCAGGCGCATCAATGACCGATTTCCCCTTCTCTGACACGACCCCCTCAGCACAAATGTTGGCATGCTCCTCCGCACCACCATCTTCTACAGTAGCGTCTCCATTACCATCACCACCAAGAACATCCCAATCATCATTGGGGGAAAGTAAAGAGAAGTCCTCGGGAAAATCGAGGGCTTCGTCAAAGAACTCCCCCGTGGAGTACATCCGATCAAAAGAAAATTCTTGAGAAGCGGGAAGGGTATCCGCGGCATCACCAGCAGGGACGGAACCGTCCCCGATAACAACGTCATCAGCCACCACGGCTTTGTTCCTTCCTTCATCACCAACATGACCAGCGAAGACCTCTTCTTCGACATTGATAGGGGAGGTACCAGTACGTTCCTCCCCATCTGTAATCTCATCCTCAGCAAACTCTTCGTTCACTGGACTAGTAACTTCTTCTTGGGCTTCAGCCTTGCCCATCACAATAGTAGAAGACTTCTTCGGCCTAATCTTTTTCTTCAACACCTGAAACCAACACCACAAAAAGAATTATTTTTCCCGATTGATGAAGTTCTAAAAGAGAAGCGCAGCTAGAATCCGCGTACCTGAGCAGTTGAGGTATTCTTCGGTGGAAGTATAACACCAGAACCTTCCTCCTCGTCTCCCTCTACGACGTCAAGGGAATAAGGAAAATTCATACCCGCAAAGTTCAGACGCCAGGGACAGAAATCTCCATAACGAGCAGGAGGAGACTCGCGTGGCTTACTACTCTCGGTAGGCCGCCAACCGCGGGGACCAGGAATCCAACCGTAAGCCCACGGACCAACTATCTCGATAACGGTGGCGTGCCACTCGTAGTCATGATCGCGCTTGATCCTCTCTCGCGCGGGGAAGAGTTTCCGACGACTAGACCCCTCCGTGCCAGGAACATACTTCATCTTGGCATCACTGACCTCATTTAACAGACGAATCTCGCCCCGAGGAGCAGGGAGATTCCGAAGGCTGACACTCCACGGCTTGCGATTCTTACTATTGACGTAATCACCGAAGGAGTTATTGAAATTCTCAGGAGTATACCATTCCTTCTCCATGGGATTGGGGACGTAGCAAGTCATCGACGTCTCCCCCTTACTCCGCAGATAGCACTCCTTTAGGGCACGGAGATAATTCCCCGATAGTTGGGATACGGAACGGCTGTGAGTATTGGTGGAAGAGCCTTCACGACTAGCGAGCACGTCATAGTAGAAGGAATCACCTGATTTGTACAACGGCAGCATAAGACCAGCTTCGAACGCTCCAACCGTCGTTAACAAATGAAATTCATCGAACTCATACTTTGAGATAAGCTCATAAGTAATATCATCCTCAGGGGCATAGAAACGAACCCCGAAGGCTTGAAGCTCATGCTTTTCCTTGAACATTTCGAGATCAATATGCTTGAAGGTTACTTTTTTCCTACTAACCGAGACACTGCGTATCAAGGGGGCAGCCTCATCCTCCTCAGCGGGGCCGGATGAACTAATGAACGCTTCAGAAGCTTTTCTCTTCACAGGGGGATTCTTTGAAGATTCAGCCCTCGGAACTACACCCTTCGTATTCTTCCCTTTAAAAGTTGGACGAGACCGCAGATGATGCTCGGGCACTAACGAACGTAGAGGAGGAATGTCAAAAGCAACAACACGAGGCGGAGCCGGCGTACTCCTGGTATCATCACGAGGACGAGCCGTTGCGCGATCGAAGACTCTTCGGGAACCAGAAGGAATTGTCGGAGGAATATCTTCCCTAGAAGACGAGGCCTTCGCACCAGAAGAAACTCGACTCCGACGAACATCATCTTGAGACTCTCTACGCGGAGGAGATCTCGATAGCCCAGAATCAGGAGTCTGATAAGTAAGCCGCGGACGGTCAGACATGGCTGCGAAAAGATTAAAATCAAGAACAAGTTACACACAATCAAAAACATTACCAAAGATAAAAAAACCACATCAATAGCAATACACACACGATAACGCAGAAACCCTAAAATTAGTATACATGCTCAAAATTTCATAAAATTCATACCCTCAAAATAGTGGCTTCCTTAATTTAAGATGAATAACAGGGGCAAACTAGTATGCAAGCATCAGAATAAGTTCTTCATCACAAACAAGGAACAACAGTAGCAGAGAATTTACAAATCAACACAGCGTAAAACAGTGGAAATAAAGAAAAGAAAAACTTACCGGCAAAAACAGCAGTAGAAGAAACAAACAGTGGAAGCGGGCGTGATTAATGTTAAGGTGGAGAGAATTTAAGATCACAGATTCAATGAAGACTGACAGAGAATTTAAGATCACAGGTTCAATGAAGACTGACAGAGAATTTAAGGTCACAGGTTCAATGAAGACAGACAGAGAATTTAAGGGCTGAAAAACAAAGAATGAAAACTGAGAGAGTGTTTAGGAAGAATGAAATTAAATTTTCTTTTTATCCTTAAAATACCCGAAAGAAAGAGAAGGAAATTAATGGAGGAATGGGAAACGTGCCCGTTACATAAGCAGTTAATGCACGAATAAAAGACGTTCCCAAGTATCTAGGAGAAGTTATTAGGAGTGAGAAGAATATGCGACGGTAGTTTTTCTTCAAGGCACCCATTAGACATTCAAGCCCGAAGAAAATGGGCAAATTGTGTACACATATATCTCACTATCAGACACGTGTATATAAAAAGATACGTGGAAAGCATGCAGGACAAAACATCAAAACATGATGCATCACGAAACACCAAATAAACCCCGAGGAGTTACTTTATCTCATCCCCAAAAGAGAAGCTAAGATCAACGGTGGAGAGAAAGTTAGCTGACACGGACGTGACAGGGGCAGAAGACACTTGTCTGACACGAACAGACCCCTCAACTACCCACATTAAACACTCTGAGCAGTGTACGTGTCGATCAACCTGTGGAACGAGCGAGGATGCCTCTGCGGGATTAAGGGGCAAACGCAGACCTCCGCATGATAGACGCAAGGACACAAGAAGATAAGGTTCCAACGGTCTTCAGAGATGGGTCCCACATTCTAACCTTATAAATACCCCGTCTCCACCAAGAGGAAGGGGGATCGGAAAAATCAGGAAGGGAAGGAGAGAGAGAGAGAGAGAGATTGCAAGTGTAAGTAAATCATTTAGAAGAGAGAAACATGTAACCCAAAAGTCATTCGACTATTCATGTAACCGTGAAGAACATAGTAAAACAACAAACCCCGTGGACGTAGGCCTTAGTGCTGAACCACGTAAACCTTGGTCTTATTTACATTTCAGCACTTTACGTTTATTTAGCTCCATGGATGTATACTTATACGTTTTGTTTTCCTCACTTGTACTTATATCCCATGCGCAAACGCCTCGCATGGAGTTGTTAGATGAGGCCATGATAAACCCGAAGGTTTTTGAGCCAATGAATCAACACCAGGATATCATCATCACAATCTCTTTAGATGATAACGATTGATTGTGAACATTTGGACCCTGCGTGGTTTGTGTGCTCACACCCATGTTATGGTTGCAACCGGAACGCATGACCGACAGTCTTCCTAAAGTGGAAAGTGGTTAAAAATAAATCTCATTAATCCGTATAGATTTTAGTTAAGCATGATTTTTCTTAGTTATCCAAACAACAAATTTGAATTGTTTCACACGAAAAGATAAATAGAAAACATACAAATACAAAGCAAGGATAAATCGGGAAATATGTTTGGAGTTATGTACGTGAGAGAGAAAGAAATCAACGTTACTTAAAAGAGGGGGTAGTTTACTTGGAGGGGACAGAAGAAAACAAGGGCAGAGAAATATGGGGAGACAAGAAAGCGGCATTTGAAGTGGTTTTGCCGGGTGGGGAACCCAATCCAATCCTTTTTCTCTTTCTCTCTCCCCTTTATTCAACCAATTTCATCATTAGTTTCTTTACTCTCTCCAACCGGTATTACTGATTATTGGTATAATGCGACCATTTCACGCAAAGTAAGAGCAAGTCTTTCTGATTGTTCAGGAACTAATGTTATGGATCATTTGAAATTATTCCAAGCATTTATACTTATATTCAGGGCCAATTATAGAGTGGTCATATTTTTTGTAATTCGTTCACAAAATGATCATATTTTTGTATTTTGATTACAAAATGGTCACATTTCTATCTGATTTTAAACAGTGTTAACTTTTTTCATAATACCCCCTCCACAATACCCTCTTCATTTAATAACTTGGTTGATGTGGTGGTGATGAAGCGGTGGTGGTGGTGGTGGTGGAAGCTTAAGAATCTTCACTAAACCCCAAGGGGAAGCGATGAACCCTTTGGATGAATGCGGTGTAACGATCCCGAATGCGTTCTAATGATCCTGAATGCGTTCTAACGAACTTGAATGCGATGTAACGATATGTAAGCGGCGGCACCACCACTTACAAATAGCACCACCATCAAAAAAATTATAATGAAGGTAGAATTTGAAGTTATGTATGAAAGGATAAATAGGAAGGATACGTAGGTAATTTCATTATCATATTTAACTGTGAGTCACCACTTAACTCTCTATTTAACGGAAGTATGACCATTTTGTTAATAGTTTGTAACAGTATGACTACTTTGTAAATCGGGTCTTAATAGTATGACCGTTTTGCAATTTTTCCTTATATCTATGGCATTTGGGAAGATTTCAAACATCAAAAGAGAGAAATTCAGTACTGTAATTTGGACTGAGGGTAAGTTGGCGAACTGTTAGAGCAATGTTCGATTGAACCCACAAATTTTGTTATCTCAAGCTTGTTGTCGATGTTAGATGATCAAAAGTATTTCTTGATTTGTAGTCTACTAAGTCGAGTTTCTGATTAGGTTACAAATTGGTAGTTGAATATCAGACATCATCTTCGAAGACTGAAGATCGACGAAGACATTTAAAGAACTTTTGTATCAGGTATGTGAAGATTGGACCATTCTATTTCACTCACTATATATCTTACCATTCTATCTATAGAGACTATGTCGTATGACTTCTAGTAGATTTACAAAGAAGAAATTTCAAGTCAAGCTTGTCTTGTTAAAAATCTCGAAATATGATTTCAATATAGATGTTCAAGGTCCTTAACAATTTAGTTCAAGACTACTTGTCTGAGAGTTAATTTGTGGATCAATTAAAAAATTGCTCATATAATTGATCTTATCATTTGAGAATGTTTCAAACATCAAAGAGAGTAATTCATGAACTTTTTGATATTTCTGCTCTGGGTCGATTGTCAAACCCGTTTTCAAACCATAGATATTTAATTTCATAGATATAAGAAGGTTGACGAACCTGTTTGCAAACCTCAGGTTCAGTTGGGAACAGTTCGCGAACCCGATTGGTAAACTGTGGTGAACTGATTTGTTAAGGTTAGAAGAAAAGGCTTAAGATTGGCGAACTTAGTTGGCAAGCTGTGACGATCTGAGTTCATAAACCACATAGCGGTTGGCGAACCCGGTTGGAAAATTTTGTCTATATGAGTTCAGAAACCATAAAACGGTTGGCGAACCAGTTCGCAAATTGTGTCCATCTGATGTTCTCGAGCCGACTAGGGGTAGCGAACTCATTTCTCAAAACATAGCACCCCGACTCGTGAACTAGCCTTACGGTTGGCAAACCGTTTCACCAACTGTCCCAATAAATTTAGCAGATGATCGAAGACTTCTTTTTATTAAATATGGTTAACATTGCTATGACTCTCTTAAACACTTCTAAGATTTCATTGGTCACTTAAACACTTATGTTTGTGAATCATGATTAAATTATTAAGTATTTCATAAACATCAAATTCCTTATTGTTCACATGGCATACCAAACAGTCATTATACATAGTTCCGTAACCGGACTGAAAAGACGAGGGTACCCAAATACACCATAATCTTTTAAATATCAACCTATAAGTCTGGTTTCTTAAGTGATCGTTTATGGAAAAAGTCGAGACAATACAATTTAAGTCTTATACCTTGTGTGATTGGTTACGGACGAGGTCGAAACAATACGACAACAAGATATTTACTTGACAATAGTTACGGTAATAACCGATTGACTATTAGGATCAAAGTTAAGTAATTCGGATTAACGTACGTGTGTAATTTACTTAATTATAATAACAACTATAATGCGGAAAACAAAGTAAATGACACATCAAGATTTTGTTAACGAGGAAACCGCAAATGCAGAAAAATCCCGAGACCTAGTCCAGTTTTGAATACTCTCAGAATTAAGACGCTAGACAAAATATAATACCAACTTCGTATAGTTGAGACCAAGTAGACTACCCCTAACTACTTAGTTTCCTTAGTATCCCTACGCCTTTGACTTCTAGAGTCACGCACGTGAATCACCAATCCTTTTGACCGTATTCCAAACAGTAAAGGATAAATATGTTTAGTAATTCTTGTTGATGGGTGAAAACGATTTGCTGGTTTTTTTAGGAAAGTGACCTAGTCCAGTTTTGAATACTCTCAGAATCAAAACATGATTTTACAAAATATGTAAATATTTAACGTGAAACTCACGTAAATCTGAAAAATATATCTATATATTTTTTTCTCCCTCGCGCGAGCACCTGTCTTTGAAGCGAGAGTATATTTTCAAAAATTTGTGAACGCTCGCATATCGAAAATAAATTTTTTTCATGAAAGCTCATAGACAAAATTTTTATTAACAGACGCACGTCTTTTCAAAAAAAATATTTTATCTCGTACGAGCATTCACTTATGGAACGAGAGTTTATTCCATTTTGTGAAACCTCACAAAGATAAAATTTTGGTTTTCGTGAAAGCTCATAGACAAAGTTTTACATCATTAGACTCAGGTCTATTTTGTTTATTCCTTAAACTAACGAATGAACGAGCATCTATTCCTAAAACAAGGATTTCTTTTCATGGGCTCGGCCCGCGAATCCTAAACGACCAAGGTCCCGTCATTTAAAACAGCGGTTCAACACCATTTATGTCCATCAAACGACGCTCTATCATGCCACTGAGACCTTCATTCAATTCCTGGTTTTCTCGTACAATAAAAATCCGGTAACGTCTTAACTTACGACTAAGTTCAATCACTTATATTGTTTATGACCGGAAAATCACCATTCAATGCTGAGTGAGGAACACGACTTTCCTCACTAAGCAGGGGACTTAATGTAGATGGTGGATTTTCGACAAAGGGAAAAGTCGTAAACCCATAATTATACGAACCTCTGATTCAGCAATCAGACGTGAGTATTGAGACGCGAGTCTCTCATCGAATTCTCTGACTGAGAATACTTTCTCTCAGAGTACATGCAGA
Organism: Papaver somniferum; assembly: GCF_003573695.1. Classification (NCBI taxonomy): domain Eukaryota; kingdom Viridiplantae; phylum Streptophyta; class Magnoliopsida; order Ranunculales; family Papaveraceae; genus Papaver; species Papaver somniferum. The sequence goes on from NW_020622381.1 coordinate 24,511,318, forward strand.
TATGTAGTCTCACGGCTGGATAACGGCATATCTCATGAATACTGAACACTTTCAGTGATTATTTCTATATAGTATCACGAGATGGACGGCTCCTAGACAGCTTGCTCTACTAGTATAGAGCGATAACGTCTTCAGGAACAAACAACGAGTTTACCCTGACTATATAAAGGATATGACTTACCGGCAAGCTCATATCGGGATAATTAATGCTCCTAGACAGCTTGCTCTGCTAGTATAGAGCCACAAAGTTAATTATTCCTAAAGTTCTTGGGTTCATCTGTGACATTCACTACTGAATTCCCAGAATAATCTATCATTTCTCATATTCCATGGTCGAATCCACGGCCTGATCCCATGGAATGGCAATGACAATTGCTCCTATTCCATGGTGGAATCCACGGCCTGATCCCATGGAATGGCAATGACAATTTCTCCTATTCCATGGTCGAATCCACGGCCTGATCCCATGGAATGGCAATGACAATTGCTCCAATTCCATGGTCGAATCCACGGCCTGATTCCATGGAATGGCAATGACAATTGCTCATATTTCATGGTCGAATCTACGACATGATCCCATGAAATGACAATAAACAATTGTTCTGATTCTATGATCGAATCCACGGCTTGATCTCATAGAATAGCAATGAAACAACTATATTATTTCATTACTCCGATTTCATGATCGAATCCACAACTGGTCTCATAAATGGTAATAGATAAATCTTAATTACTCCGATTCTGTGGTCGAATCTACGATCCCATGGAATGGTAATGCTCACTTTATTATTCTGAATTCGTAGTCGAATCCTCAGCTAATCCTATGAATTAATAGTAAACATCTATTTATTTTATTACTCAGTTTCATGAATTATTCTCCACTGAATTTCATAAATTAGTAATAAATAACCAATCGGGCGTCTGAGCTACCTCTAAGTAAGCCCTGATTCAAATGGTGAAAGTGTATTCAACGATGATGCACTAACATTCACCGCACGAACGAGTATTTCAAAATACAACGAAACGATGAACCTATGCGAAAATAGGGAAGAAAATAATAAATAATTAAAATATTGACCAAGACGCTAGGAGCACAGACACACGATTGACCGACCGTGTCGTGGTCATCCCCACTCCAGTTTTATATTTTATTTTACTTTACATTTTTATTATTTTCCATGATTTGATGAAAATTCTCTCATTTGATCAAATCTCTTTCGTCTCGAAGAAACTCCTCGGTTTCATGGTATTTTCATAAATCCATAAAAAATAATATAAAATTAAGTAAAGAAGTGTGGGGCGCAACCATTGGCCAACCGGCCATGCCTTGGTCCCAGCCGGCCCCACACCTCACGGTTCCTTATTTTATTATTATTATTTCTCTAATTTTATGAAAAAACTCCTTGATTTCATGGTATTTTGCACAAATCATCAAATAATAAAATAAAATTATGAAAACTTGTGGGACCGGGCCCTAGCCGGCCGGCCATGCCCTAGACGGTCCCACACGCCCCTTTGTTTTATTATTATTATTTTATTTTTCCTTGAATTCATCAAATTCCTTGATTTCATGGTATTTCTCTCAAATTAGGAAAAATTCCCTCAATTCATCAAAAAATACATGAAAAATACACAAAAATTAGGGAAACTTGTGGGACCGGGCCCAAGCCGGCCGACCATGCCTTCCACGGTCCCACACGCCCTTATTTTTATTATTTTAATATTCTTTGCTTTCTTGAACTCATGAAAACTCCTTCAATTCATGAAAACTCCCTAAATTTATCAAATTTCTTAAATTCATGAATTCTTCATAAAATCATCAAAAATATTATAAAATTATGGAAAATGGCACCACGGGATCGTGGTCATGACCGGCCGACCATGCCTTGGCCTCGGCGGTCCCACACCTCCTTATTCCTTATTTTATAATTATTTTCCACCATCTCATGGTGTTTTCCTCAGTTTCGTCGAAACCCTAATTTTGGCATATTTTCTCGAATGTATGCTCAATTGCACGCCAGAAAATATCAAAATTCTCAGGACTGAGACGCAGACGCCTTCGGGACACGAGCACTCTATCTTGACCGACCAAGATTGGCTCTTTGGCTTACAGAAGCCGGTCCCATCAAGTTTCACAGTTCTGACCTAATTTGCACAATTGCACGTATTAGGTCCAAGACTCTTCCAAACACTTTGGATTTTCATGAAGTGATCATCAGACGGTCACGTGACTACCCAGGGACGGTTTCATAACCCATGGTCGGTCCCCCACTCCATCATAATTAATTAGGTTTTCTCACCTAAGGCTCATACGAATAAATGATTAAACCAGCATTTAATCATTCTTTCACCAACAAATCATCAACTCTTCAAGAGTTCTTTGTATTTGCTCACGTGAGCATATGGACACTACATGGTTGATCCACGGTCCCATGTAGTCGTTCCCTCCTTCGTCCCATGGTTAAACTTCTGACGAACCATGAATTGATCATCAATTGATCAAATTAGGGTTTCTGAATCCAAGGATCATCATTGCATATTCCAACCTTAATAATTTTACGACGACCTCATGGTCATTAATTTTATTAATTATGCTCGGTTCAACGACCAGTATTCTAATTAATATTTTTGGTACGCTGCCAATAATCCATCAGATGAGCAACACATGCTCAGGCGATCAAATATTCAACAATTCATCACATGAGCAACACTTGCTCAGATGATAAATATTTTCTCAAAGCAAGGAATATTGGTTCAACAATCAATATTCAACGGTCCATCGAATGAGCAATACTTGCTCACTTCATCGTAAGAACTATACCTCTGTTTCATGACATGTTCAATTCATGAGTTTCAGAACATCATGTTCAACTCAGCAACTACATGGATTCATCGTCCTATCAAACCACGAAGTCATCAATTGACTAACAAAACACGAGACGTCAATCGTGTCACTTTGGGGGATATCACTTAGGGTTTTGGTCTGGCGGTCTACGGCACATGTGTTCAAACACACGATGGAATGTGAGCAAGTCGTGCAATCAGTTGAAGGAATTCACGAGGTAGTGGGCGGAAAATCGACCAAGTCTCCACACGTTGAGCAACTGGTTTCAAACACGATCTCCACTTCCCCATTCCTTGATTCCATCAACTGTCACACTTCATGGGGTCATTGTGTCTAAAATTCCAGCAATATAAATAAGTCTCTGAATCATGATTGAATGATCAGAATCAACAGTATCATCAATCTCACGTCTCATCGACAACACGAGATCAGCAACTTATCAATTGAGCAACTACTCTTAATCGAGCAATTTCAATCATTCAGAGCTTATCATATTCAGAATTCACACACCCACAATCTTTGATTACCATTGATTCCACACATTTCCCAGCTTCCCTCCTACAGATCAACCCATCCTCTCTTGTGACCGAATTTACTCTGGAACGGTCATTGTCTTGATTTAGGCCGGAGTACTACAGATTGATCTCTCGAATCTAAATCACCCCCTTTGCAGCGGTGCATTTGTGTGAGGTTTAATATTTCGCTCGGTTCGAGGAGTCTCCTCCGCACGGTCGTCTCCTCAATTCCTTAAAAAACCAGCAAATTGTTTTTCCCCATCTAAACATACCCACGACCAGGGTTTACACCATTTCAGAAGAACAATATTTCTACAGATTTATGGAGCTCTAACAGAGTGGTTTCCATGTGAGATGGAGTATTGACTAAGGGGGAGTGATACATATCACCATAGTATTGTTGTCGAAGTTGTGATACAATTGAACTTTGATACTATATAATGATACTATGACACTGTATAACAATGATTGAGAACTCTTGTTTTCTTGTTGTTATAGCTACGGATTTTTAACAACGATGATGTTGAACTTACAACCTTTGGGATCATTGGAGTACTTGTAAGTGACGAAGATTTCGAGTAATGTTGAAGATTAGGCATGTGGAATACGAGCTACAAAAGTTAATTCATTTATTTTTTTGTATTCCATATGTATTGATAGTTTTTCACTGAAATTGACAAAAGGGGAGATTCTTAGAGCATTGCTCGGTCGAACTCGCATGCGTTGCTATCTCAAGCATGTTTGTCAATGTTAGTGATCAACACTATAAGTCTTGATTTCTAGTCTACTATAGATATTTCTCGGACTAGGATAGAAAGTGTAGTTGAGTTCAAGAACTCCATGGCAATCATCATACAAGACGAAGGACTACTCAAGGAACTGGTGGAAGTTCATCGACTAAAAGGTATGTGGAGACTTGAACTTATCTATCACTCAAAAGTCTATCTACTTTATCTCCTATCTTGAGACAAAGGTCGTTTTGCTATATAGAATTTGATTATACACATTTGCTATTTCGAGCGGAGTTTATCTCGCCTATCTATTTCTAGAAATATGTGTTGGTAAGCTTTCGCTTTGGCCAAGTTCATCTTTACCTAGTGACGAAAGTCATGATATGTTTCAATCACTTTGAAAATTGCTTTGACGAAAAATTGTTTGTGAATAACAACTATATAACGTCCTCTAAGAATGTTTCAATGATTGAAATGATAGTTTAAATTATATAACCAATGTTGGATATAAGCATTGTGTGGCAATACATATATGTATAAATCCTTTTTTCCTTGAACCGAAGTTTGCGAACTTTTTTGATCAAGAGAACCGGAATAAAAGCCGTGAACTTAGTCCGTGAACTCAAGTTCTCGACCCGAGAATATCTGCTGGAGTTTGAGAACTCCTTCCGGGAACTTAAGTCCGCGAACTAAGTCCGCGAACTTAAGTTGGTTATATCTAAAGACGATTATTTGTGAACTTATTTATATTAACTAAGGAACGCTAAATGCAAACCATGGCTATAAAGTTCATGAACCGATTCGAGTGAATCAAATCGTTTTTGCTTCGATTGTGTCTTGTGTAGTTACATAAGATTTTCTTGCAATTGAACAACTCTCTAACTAGTTCATTTGAGTCATTTGAACTAGTTATGGTGAAGAAGAATATGGTTGATATGAAAGTGCTCATATGGCTAACCATTTGGTTAACTACTATTGAACCAACTAAATGTACATGTTTGGGTACGGTTACACAAACCTAAAACGTGCATTTCATTTGTGTGTAACAAACTAAGTTTTCGATCCAACGGTTGAAAGATATTAGCTTGAATCTAATCAGGTTTTCATATAATGGTGAATATTGAATGTTTTGTTACCAAGCCAACATTGATTGCAAACCCTGATTTGAAAGACTATATAAGGGAGAACTCTAGCAACTGGGAAACCTAATCCCCACACCTCCTGTGTTATACTAGTTGTATTATCTAGAGTCGATTCTCCTTTAACCTTAGGTTTCTTCTTGTAAACCAGGTTAACGACTTAAAGACTTCATTGGGATTGTGAAGCCATACCGATACTACTTTCTCGTAGTTGTGTGATCTGATCTTGCATCTTCTATCATTTTGAGTACAATCGTAACGATTGTCTTGAGATTTATATCTCCGATAGGCAAGATATAAAAGTAATCACAAACATCTTCGTCTCATCATTTGTGATTCCATAATATCTTCTTTCGCCGCGTCGATAAAGATTATTGTGAGGTGATTGATAATACTAGGCTGTTCTTCGGGAATATAAGTCTGGTTTATCAATTGGTTCTTGTTCACCTTGATTTATCAAAAGATGGAACAAAAACTTGTAGGTATTTCTGTGGGAGACAAATTTATCTATTCCTGTAGACTTTTCTGTGTGATACAGATTTGTTTATTAAAGTTTTTAACATTGGGTCGTAGCAACTCTTAGTTGTGGGTGAGATCAGCTAAGGGAATCAAGTGTGTAGTATCCTGCTGGGATCAGAGACGTAGGAGCATAACTGTACCTTGGATCAGTGTGAGATTGACTAGGTTTCAACTACAGTCCAGACCGAAGTTAGTTTTTAGTAGGCTAGTTTTTAGAGCATAGCTCGGTCAACCTCGCATGCGTTGCTATATCAAGCATGTTTGTCAATGTTAGTGATCAAAACTATGAGTCTTGATTTCTAGTCTATTGTAGCTAAGTCTCAGACTAGGATAGTAAGTGTAGTTGAGCTCAAGGACTTCATGTAGATTCATCATACAACGACGAAGATCTACTCAAGGAACCGTGGAACTTCATCAACAAAAAGGTATGTGAAGACTTGAACTTATCTATCGCTCAAAAGTCTATCTATTCTATCTCCTACTTCTTATGAGACAAAAAGTCGTATGCTATATAGACTGGATCATACACATTTGACATTTCAAGCTGAGTATTCACTACTTATCTTTTTCTCTAAATCGTGTGTTGGTAAAGCGTTTCGCTTTGATCAGGTTTATCTTCACCTAGTGACGAAAGTCATGAAAAGTTTCAATTACTTTGAGAATTGCTCTGACGTGAAACGGTATGTGAATAACGGCTATATAACGTCCTCTAAGAATGTCTCAATGATTGGAATGAGAGTTTAGATTACATAACCATGTATTCCTTAATCCGAAGTTTTCGAACTTTGTTGATTGAGAGAAACCGGAGGAATTGGCTTTGCCAAGTCCGCGAACCCAGTCCGCGAACTCAGTCCGCGAACTGACGGAAGTTCTCTTGCCGAAAATTTCTGTTGGGAATTTCCAAAAACTCGTTTGCATGTATAGTCCACGAACCTAGTCCGCGAACTGGCGGAAGTCTCTTTGCCGAGATTTTCTGCTGAGTTTGGAAAATTTTGCCGGTTGCCTTAAGTCCGCGAACCTGTTTGTGAGCTTAAGTGGTTATGATCTAAAGATGTGCTCTGAACATGAAACTTAAATTACTAAGGAATTCTTTATGCAAACCGTGGCTATAAAGTTCATGAGCCGATTCATTGAATCGAATCATCTTTGTTTCAATTGTGTCTTGTGTAGTTACATAAGATCTCATAGCAATTGAACAACTCTCTAACTAGTTCATTTGAGTCAATTGAAATAGTTATGGTGAAGAAGAACTAGGTTAATATGAAATGCTCATACGGTTAACCTTTTGGTTTACTATGTTGAACTAACATACACGTACACGTTTGGGCACGGTTTTCACAAACCCAGTAAACGTCTACCCAAGTGTGTATGACAAGCTAAGTTTTCGATCTAACGGTTGAGAAATATTAACTTGAATCTAAATCAGGATTTCATCTAACGGTGAATATGGATTGATTTGTAACTAAGGCAAAATCCTGATTTGAAGACTATATAAAGCAGACATCTAGCATTGTGCAAAACTAATCCCCACACGTCTTTGTGATACTAGTGCGCTCGTTAGAGTCGATTCTCCTTTAACCTTTGGTTTTCTTCTTTAAAACCAGGTTAACGACTTAAAGACTTCATTGGGATTGTGAAGCCATACCGATACTACTTTTATCATAGTTGTGTGATCTGATCTTGCATCTTCTATCGTACGAGTACAATATTTGATTGGCTTGAGATCGTGAGAGTTCTCCGATAGGCAAGATAAAGAAGTCACAAACATCTTCGTCTCACAGTTTGTGATTCCTCGACAAACCGCGTGTGTAGCCAAGCAGGATTGTTGAGAGGTGATTGATTAATCTAAGCTGTTCTTTGGGAATATAAGACCGGATTATCAATTGGTTCCTGTTCACCTTGATTTTATATCTTAAGAAGGAACAAAACCTAGGGTTTTTATGTGGGAGACAAATTTATCCTTTGATAGACTTTTCTGTGTGAGACAGATTTTTTTGTTATCAAGTCTGCGATTTTGGGTTGCAGCAACTCATAGTTGTGGGTGAGATCAGCTAAGGGAATCAAGTCCGCAATATCCTGCTGGGATCAGAGGCGTAGGAGTACAACTGTACCTTGTATCGGTGGGAGACTAATTGGGGTTCAACTATAGTCCAGTCCGAAGTTAGCTTGAAGTAGGCTAGTGTCTGTAGCGGATTAATACAATGTGTATTCAATCTGGACTAGGTCCCGGGGTTTTTCTGCATTTGTTGTTTCCTCGTTAACAAAACTTCTGGTGTCTTTGTTATTTATTTTCCTCATTATATTTTATATAATTGAAATAATACAGGTTGTGCGTTAAAGATCATCAATTGGAAATCCAACCTTTGGTTGTTGATTGATATTGATTGATCCTTGGACATTGGTCTTTTGTACCGTCCAAGTTATCTCTCTTTGATAAAGACTCGCATATTTCCATTTGCTTGAGTAAAGATCAAATCGAGAGATTGAGATATAAACTCTTTGATATATCTTTTTATTGATTGAGTCTAACTGTCTAGTTGATTCTCATAAAAAGTATATTGGAGTTTTTCCATACAGATTGCTCAGCGAAATATTGGATGGTGTTGTTAGACCCCCGCTTTTTCAATTGGTATCAGAGCAGGCAAACACATTAAAGACCTCAAAAGTATGTGTTTGTAGTGATATGACTATATGGACTATAAAGTCTCAATAGACGCTTCACCAGGTTTAAAAAACAACCGCAAGAAAAGGTCTGAAAAACTGGTGTCTCTCCAAAAAAGGTTGGATGAACAAATCCGGATCAACTATGGTCTTGTTGCAGAAATTGCAATTCTTATGGATTTGATATCTAGAAATACTCCCTTTGAGAAGTTGAAAAATCTCAGTTGTTCCTCTTTCAAGAAAAGTCATAAATCAGATAGTAATCAACGACAGAATGTTGAGAAAACTGATATGACAAGGAACCAGTCAGACAATCTTCAAAGCATAGGCTCATGTTGTGATCCATCCGATCATATACATAAACTTGTATGTCCTTCAAAAGAGTCTTAATGTTGCAAGTAATATTTGTAAGAAAGATAAACAACTGTATGATTCTCTAAAAGTTCATACAACACTACTAGGAAACTCTAAATTGAGAAGTACTAGTAGTATGGGTGCCTTGATTTAAGATCCACATCTCCCTTTCAATGGTTTCTTGATAGTGGATGCAGTCGACATATGACAGGTGATTTCACTTGGTTTGTTTCGTCTGTTGACTATGAAGGAGGTCCTGTAACATTCGGAGATGGAAGTTGTTGCTACATTAGCAAAAAGGGAATGATCAAGCTACCCTGTGTTCCAGAAATCCATGATGTGGTATACGTTAAAGGTATGACTGCTAATCTTCTTTCTATTAGTCAAATTTGCGACAAGGGCCATCGAGCTGTCTTCAATGCGAATGGATGTGACATTGTTGACAAATCTGGGAAAGTGATTTTCAAGGAACTCGTGGTAAAAACAACTGTTATCTTCTTGATACTCAGTTTAGCAATCGTTACAATTTGACTAAGGTGGCATCTACACATCTTTGGCATGAGCGTTTTGGTCACATCAATTATCGCCTTCTAACTAAGATCATTAACAAAGAACTTGTTAGAGGCATTCCCAAAATCAATGCAAAGATTGAAGTGTATGTGGTGCCTGTCAAAAGGGTAAGAAAACGAAAGTTCACCACAAATCATCTCGAGATATTCTCACTAAAGCTCCACTTGATTTAATTCATATGGACCTCTTCGGACCAATTTAACAACCCATTATTGCCGGTAAGAAGTATGCTTTAGTTATGGTAGATGATTACACCAGGTTTACTTGGGTTGCATTCCTATCCCATAAGAATGAAAGCCTCAGTGAATTCAAGATTATTGTTAAAAGGATCCAGAACGAACAAGGTCGCAAACTAAAGAAAATTAGAAGTGATTGTGGCACTGAATTCAAAGAAACCAAGGTATTTGAGTTCTGTGACGAACTGGGTATCATTCAACAATACTCACCACCAATTGATCCTCAAGATAATGGAGTTGTTGAGAGAAAGAATAGGAACATCCAGGAAATGGCCAGGGTAATGCTCCACAAAAAAACTTACCTTTAATATTTTGGGGAGAAGCTATCTTTACAGCATGTTATTTGATCAACCGTGTGTATTTATGGTCTAAAACCCTTAAGACTCCTTATGAGTTATTGTATGGAAGGAAACCCAACCTACACTATCTCAGGGTGTTTGGAAGTAAGTGATATATTCTGAAAGATCGAGAACAGAAAGGGAAATTCGATACCAAATGTGACAAAGGTGTCTTTCTTGGCTATGCTTCTTATACTCGTGGTTTTCGAGTTTTTAATCTCAGAACACAAGTCATGATGGAATCTTCTAATGTTATCATCGACGACATTAGTAATTTTCGTCAAGATAGTTCTCCTACTGAGTTGCCTCCAACTGAGACAATTGAGAAAGTCAAAGAAATTCCAGAATCAGTTGAAGTTATCCCAACTGTTACTGATCCTGACATTTCTAGTGACGAGGAGAAGAGCACTGATCAAGCCATTCCTGATGAACAAGAACGTGTCCCTCCATGACATCTTTGGGTTCAAAGGAATCATGACCCCAACAGTATCATTGGGGGAAGGGATTCTACAGCCAAAACAAGGGGTCAACTTCAAAATATATGCAATTTTGGTTGTTATCTTTCGCAGGTGGAACCAAGGAATATTGATGAAGCTCTGAAAGATCCTTTTGGGTAAATGTGATGCATGAATAGTTAAATCAATTTGAAAAACAAGATGTTTGGGAACGTGTACCTTGTCCTCCAAATGTCAATATTGTTGGTACCAAATGGATATTCAAAAACAAGTCTGATGAATTTGGCACAATTGTCAGAAATAAAGCTATACTTGTCGCTCAAGGATATTCACAGATTGAAGGAATCGATTTTGAAGAAACCTTTGCACCTGTGGCACGTCTTGAGTCCATTCGACTTTTATTGGCCCATGCCTGCTTTCTCAAGATTAAGTTGTTTCAGATGGACATAAAATCAGCGTTCCTGAGTGGAATTTTAAAAGAGGAAGTCTATGTTGCTCAACCTAAGGGGTTCAAAAATCCTGATTTCCCAGATCATGTGCTAAAGCTCAAAAAGGCGTTATATGGATTGAAGCAAGCACCAAGAGCCTGGTTTGAGAAACTTACTACCTCTCTTATTAGAAAAGGTTTTTCAAGAGGAGGAGCTGATAAAACATTGTTTACCAAATGGAGTGGAAAGATGTGGTCATTGCTCAAATCTATGTAGATGATATCATCTATGGATCAATGTAGATGGTGGATTTTCGAGAAAGGATAAAATCGCAAACCCATAATTATACGAACTCCTGATCCAGCAATCAGATGTGAGTATTGAGACACGGGTCTCTCATCGAATCCTCTGACTGAGAATACTGTCTCTTAGAGTACATGCAGATATGTAGTCTCTCGGCTGGACAACGACATATCTCATGAATACTGAACACTTCAGTAATTATTTCTATATAGAATCACGAGATTGACGGCTCTTAGACAGCTTGCTCTTCTAGTATAGAGCGATAACATCTTCAGGATACAAACAACACGTTTCCCTGACTATATAAAGGATATGAAGCTCCAGCAATCTCATGTCAGAATAATTAATGCTCCTCGACAGCTTGCTCTGCTAGTATAGAGCCATAAGTTAATTATTCCTAAATTCTTGGATTCATCCACTGAATTTCCGAAAATATTCAAATATTTTCGCAATATTTCGTTACTTCAATCAATGGTTCTTCCCAGCAGAATTCCATGGGTTAGTAATAAATATTCAACGCACGGGCGTCTGAGATACCTCCGAGTAAGCCCCGGCTCAAAAGGTGCAAGTGTACTCAACGATGATGCACTAACAATCACCGCATGAACGAGTATTTCAAAATACGACGAAACGATGAACCTATGCAAAATAGGAAGGAAAATAATAAATAATTAAAATATTGACCAAGGCGCCAGGGGATTGGGCTCACCGACCGTCCGGCCGTGCCGTGGCCAATTCTACGCCAGTTTTATATTTTATCATATTTTTTGTTATTTTCCTTGATCTTATGAAAATCCTTTCATTTGAACAAACATCCTTCGTTTGAGGAAACTCCTCAGTTTCATGGTGCTTCCTTCGCACGAAGGAAATAATATAAATTTGGGAAAAATATTGTGGGGTCGTGATTGTTGGCCAACCGGCCATGCCTTGATCTCGGCCGGCCCCACACCTCATGGTTCCTCATTATTTTATTATTATTTCCCTAATATCATGAAAACTCCTTCATCTCATGGTATTTTCATAAATACATGAAAAATAATATAAAATTAGGGAAACCCGTGGCCCCAGCCGGCCGGCCATGCCCTAGCCGGTCCCACACGCCCCTTTATTTTATTATTATTATTTTAAGGTTTCCTTCATCCCATGAAACTCCTTGATTTCATGGTATTTCTCTCAAATCAGGAAAATTCTTTCAAATCATGGAAAAATACACGGAAAATACATAAAAATTAGAGAAACTCGTGGGACCGGGCCCAAGCCGGCTGGCCATGCCCTAGCCGGTCCCACACGCCCTTATTTTTATTATTTTAATATTATTTTCTTCCTTTATCCCATGGAACTCCTTCACTTCAAGGAAACTCCTTAATTTCAACAAATTCTTTTATTTCATGATATTTTCATAAAATCATGAAAAATAATATAAAATTAGGAAAAGGCACCATGGGACCGTGGTCACTGGCCGGCCGGCCATGCCTTGGATTCATCGGTCCCACGCTTCATCATTCCTTCATTTTATAATTATTTTCCTTCATCTCATGAAGTTTCCTCAGTTTCAGCAAAACCCTGATTTTATTGTATTTTCTAAAATGGTTGCTCAAACGCACGCCAGAAAATATCAAAATTCTCAGGATAGATACGCGGACGTGTTGACGACGTGAGCATGTTACCTTGACCGACCAAGGTTGGCTCTTTGGTTCACAATGACACGGTCCCACGTATTTTCATGGTTTGACCTAATTTGCGCAATTGCACGTATTAGGTCCAAGACTCTTCCAAATAATTTTGGAATTTCATGAAGTGATCGTCATTCGATCCCACGACCATCCAGGGTTGGTTCATGACCCCTTGGTCGGTCTCTCACCTCTCCATAATTAATTAGGTTTTATCACCTAAGGCTCAGATGAGCATTATATGAAAAATGATTGAACCAGCATTTGATCATCTTTTCACCAACTCTTCAAGGGGTCTTGGTATTTTCTCAGCGAGCATATGGACGCTTTATGGTAGACCCACGGTCTCATGTAGCCGGTCCTCCTTCACTCCATGGTTAAATTTTCAATAAACTATCACTCGGTCATCAATTGATCAAATTAGGGTTTCTGAGTCCAAGGATCATAATTCCAAATTCGAACGCTAATAATTTTACGACGATCTCATGATCACCATTTTATTATACTCGGTTCAACTACCAATATTCTAATTAATGTTTTATTTCAGTCACGCTGCCAATAATTCATCAGACGAGCAATACTTGCTCAGATGAGCAATATTTGCTCAAACCAAGGAATATTGGTTCAACTATCAATATTCAACAATTCATCGAATGAGCAATACTTTCTCACCTCAACGTGAGAATTACACCTCTGTCTCAACGGACACGTTCAATTCATGAGTTTCAGAACATTTTGCAGAATCATGTTCAACTCAGCAAATACATGGACTCATCGTCCCATGAAGTCAACAACTGACTAAATACACGTCTGCTTTGCAGACTCCACGTTCACGTGACATCAATCGTGTCACTTAGGGGATATCAACTAGGGTTTTGGTCTGGCGGTCTACGACACGTGTGTTCATACACACGATGGAATGTGAGCAAGTCGTGCAATCGGTCGAAGGAGTTAACAAAGTAGTGGATGGAAAATCGACCAAGTCTCCGTACGATGAGCAACTGGTTTCAAACACGATTTCCACTTCCCCGCTCTTTGATTCCATCAACTGTCACACTTCATGGGATCATGGTGTCTACAATTCCAGCAATATAAATAAGTCTCTGAATCATGATTGAAGAGAGAACAACGATCTCACGTCTCACAGACAACACGATATTAACTCAACATCTGAGTAATTACTCTCAACAGAGATTCAATCATTCAGAACTTATCTTATTCAGAATTCACAATACACCCACAATCTTTGATTACCATTGATTCCACACATTTCTCAGCTTCCCTCCTACAGATCAACCCATCCTCTCTTGTGACGGAATTTACTCTGGAACAGCCATTGTCTTGGTTTAGGCCGGAGTACTACATATTGATCTCTCGAATTCAAAGCACTCCATTCTTGCAGTGCATTTGTGTGAGGTTGAACATTTCGCTCGGTTCAAGGAGTCTCCTCCGTATGGTCGTCTCCTCAATTCCGTAAAAACCAGCAAATTGTTTTTGCCCCATCTACAGATTGGCGACCACAGTGGGAGATCATTCTCTCGGTTGCAATCTCAACTTTTCACAAGATGGTTGGTCTTAGGTCTTCATCAGAAGCTCCAAACCCTAACCAGAGTATTTCAAATGGCGACATTCCTCACGCTCGTCCGAACGACTCTGGTAATATTCGTCACTCCTATTTTACTACTCCTTTTACCTCTATTGATGCGTTCGACGGAGAAATACCATCATTGGATGAATTGGCACGGAGGCAAGAAATTCTGACTAGGAGCATCAATCGATTGGAGGCAATCGATGAACTCTTCAATTGTATGGTAGAATTGACAAAACTCTTGGGAGCAGAAGTGGTAGATCATCCCAGCGTTACTGCCAACGATACCTCTCAAACCAACAACTTCACTACTTACGAAAAGCCAGTGGACCAAGAAGTTGCACATCTGATCGAAAGTTTATGTGAGCTTCTACACTTCTCCAGAGATCAACGTACGAGTACATTCGCTGCACTCAACCAGATATCGTCAGACATACCTCTGACTCCGTCGTGCCTAACAGCTGAGGAAACACCCGTGATGTCTGACCATTCAATCAACAACATCACTTTTGGAAAAGAAGACCGCATGGCAGACGAAGGACACAATCGAGCCATGTACGTGACTGGCTTCATCAGAGGCTACGTATTCTAGAGATCCCTCGTTGATACAGGTGCTTCTACAAATATTATCACTATGAAGACTCTCAAGACGACCAGATTCCCACAACACAAGATTGTCCGGCACCCTATCCTGATGACAGTCTTTGAAGGAAGTCAGATCCATATATATGGGTATGCATACATCGATTTGAAGGTAGGCCTATTCAGTCAAAACTCAAGTTCCATGTGATCGAACAAGCGCCCGACTATTACATGATACTTGGGCGCCCATGGCTCCATGATAACAAGGTGGTCCCTTCCACATACCATCAATTCATGAAGGCACTATTCAACAACAAGATCGTTCGCATCCCAGCTTTGTCATCTCCTTATGCTCATGTCTACGATGCTGAGTTCCTTGAATCTCAAAAGAGTATCCCGGAGCCTCCAAGCAAGGTTTGCAGCATCCCACTTCCACGTTGGAAGGCTATTGAAAAAGTCGCTGACAAGCCATCACCCTCGGATGCTAAGGCGATTAAGTCATCTACTACACCGGTTAAACGCCGTAATGATCAGGTTTCAACTCCAAGATCAAACTTCATAACCCGCCGTGATGCGGAGGGGAGGATCGTTTATCGCAGACGGGAAGATTAGCAATTAATCGGGGAGAACGATGAAAAGTCTCCCCACCCTGAAGAATCGTGTCAGAACGAACTGTCACTCGAAGAATAGGTTCAAGACTCCCCACGACAATTACAAGACGACACTGAATCTACCAACGATGATATCGAGACAATCAATATTGGGACTGAGGATGATCCAAGGTCGTTCCTGATTAGTTCAACATTGTCATCATAGGAGCGGGCGGTGTTGATAAAGCTGTTGAAAGAATATCAAGATGTTTTCGCCTGGACGTATGGGGAATGCCCGGTCTAGAAGACAAACTGGTCACCCACCACCTGCACATTGTTCCTGGCTCCAAAGCTGTCAAACAACCGCCTAGGAAATTTAGACACGAAGTCGAGGAGCAAATCAAAGTCGAGATCTAGAAACTACTAGCAACAGGATTCATCAAGCCTATTCAACATCCAACGTGGCTGGCAAATGTTGTTCCCGTCAAGAAGAAAAATGGTCAAATCAGATTTTGCGACGATTTCAGGAACCTGAAATGTTGTCCAAAGGATGATTTTCCTCTACACAACATTGATATGCTCGTCGACGCAACTAGTGGCCACGGTATGTTCTCATTCATGGATGGTTTTACCGGATACAACCAAATCAAGATGTATGAGCATGATGCCAACAAGACTGTATTTCGTACTCCCATTGGGAACTTCCACTACACTGTGATGCCCTTTGGATTAAAGAATGCAGGTGCCACTTATCAACGAGCCATGACTGCCATATTCCACGACATGATGCACAAACAAGTGGAAGACTACGTCGATGATGTGGTGGTAAAATCGAAGACTCGAACGTCTCACCTCGAAGTCTTGAGACAAGTATTCGAGAGATGCAGAGAATACAAAATAAAGATAAATCCTTTGAAGTGCGTTTTTGGTGTTTCCTCTGGAAAGTTTTTAGGATTCCTAGTCACATCCGAAGGAATCAAAGTTGATCCGGACAAGAGGAAAGCTATCACCACCATGCCTCCTCCACGCACCGTGAAGGAACTACAGAGTTTTATGGGCAAGGTAAATTATCGACGCTTTATTCCTGGATTGGCTCAACTCATTGCCTCATTCACCCCTCTACTGAAGAAAGGAGCAAGTTTCACCTGGACAGCCGTTCAACAAGAAGCCTTCCATAAGATACAAGATATTGTCACGCTGTCATGAAGTCTCCAGTACAGGGACGACCCCTGATTCTTTACACAGCCTCCAGTGACGTTGCTATCGGAGCACTCCTTGCTCAGGAAGACGACGAAGGCATCGAACGACCAATCTACTACTTCAGCCGCACAATGAGAGACGCTCAACTCCGATATCCAAAGGCTGAAAGGGCATGTCTAGCATTAGTACATGCAATCCAGAAGTTCAGGCACTATTTACTGTCCAACAGGGTCGTACTCGTCTCCAAAGCTGATCCTATAAAGTTCTGCTATCAAAGCCAGCCTTGATAGGGAGACCAGCGAAGTGGCTACTCCAGATGTCAGAATTTGACATAGCTTGCACGCCTCCTAAAGCGATCAAAGGCCAAGCAGTTGCAGACTTGCTCGCTGCTTTTCCAGGAGAAGATACGACAACATTACACGAGGATGTACCCGGTGAATTTCCAGATATCTTAGTTATCAAAGAAGAAACATGGCTTCTATACTTTGATGGATCCGCCATCCCTAGCAATGACACCGGAGGAGCGGGCATAGTGCTGGTGTCCCCATCTGGTGAAGTTTTCTCACATTCGTTCAAGTTGGATTTCCACTGCACCAACAATTCAGCAGAATATGAAGCCTTCTTATTAGGATTGTCCCTGGCCAAGCAAGCAGGAGCGACACACCTTGAAATAAGAGGAGATTCAAAGTTACTGGTCAATCAGATGAATGGAGCATACTCTCTCAAGGAAATCACGCTCGCTCCATTCCGAACCGAAGCTCAGCGACTATTAACTCATTTTGTGATGCCACGATCGTCCATACTGGACGGACCAACAACAGGCATGCCGACTGCCTAGCAACTCTCGCTTCTAAGCTGCAGTTCGAAGGGGAGAGAAAACAATCACTGTACAGAGGCGTACTGTGTCGTCTACCTGGCTCACTCAAGTCGAAGACATTTCAACAGACGATTGGCGAGCACCCATCATTCATGAATTGAGCAGCTCTATTTCAGAAGGCAAAATCAGCCTCAAAGAATTGAAGAATTATTTCCTGCTTCACGGGGCTGTATTACCGAAACCCTGATGGATCCCTATCACGGTGCCTTGGAAACGACGAAGCGGAAGAACAACTCAAGCGCATACATGAAGAAATCTGCGGACAAACACTAGTAGTAACACTTTACAGAAGGCTTCAGAGGGCAGGATACTACTGGCCTTCCATGGAAGCTCAAGCAAGGGTCTACAAGGATCTTGTCCCAATTGTCAGACACCTCCCATCACTTAGAGGTTTTGACAGTCCACAACACTGGGGACTGGAGGGAGCCTTACATCAAACATCTCCGGGACAACGAACTACCAACAGAAAAGAAGCAAGCAGTCAAACTCATTCAGAGAGCTAAGAGATTTGTCTTTCTTGACGGGATCTTATACCGCAAAAGCTTTGGTGGGAATTTACTGAGATGTTTAGCTGAACATGAAATCCCAACAATTCTGAAGGAAATGCACGATGGAGAACATCAAGGAAAGAGAAAATTATTTCTTCAAGTCCATGAGAAATATTACTGGCCGACCATGGAAGACGATGCAGCTGCATACGTTCAGAGGTGTCACCAATGCCAAATCCATGGTAATCTTATCCACACTCCTTGTCTCCCGTTGAATTCTGTGAATAGTCCATGGCCCTTCTACAGCTGGGGACTGGATATCATCGGGAAGATCAATCCAGCATCTTCAAAGCAGCATGAATACATCATCACTGCAACTGAGTATTTCACCAAGTGGGTTGAAGCGATTCCTCTTCGAAGCACCACCGGAGTCACGATTGCAGCCTTCATCAAAGAGCACATAATATGTATATTCGGTGTTCCTAAACACATTGTTACTGATAATGGAACTCCTTTCGCCAATAAACATGTGACTGAGCTGCTCGAGGAATACGGCATCAAACAAGTCTTCTCCATACCATATTATCCCCAAGGAAACGGACAAGAGGAGAGCACCAACAAAACTTTGATCCGAATTCTCAGTCGGACAATTCATGACAATCCTCGAACGTGCCATGAACAGCTGCCTATGGCTCTATGGGCTTATCGAACCGCACCAAGGAGATCAATAGGAACTTCGCCATATTCCCTCGTCTACGGATCAGACGTCATACTTCCAGCAGAAATCAAAATTCCTTCAGCAAGGATCGCAACATCCAGTGGAGTACAATGGGATGAGGCCGAAGTATCCAAGTCAAGAATCGCTGAACTAGACATGCTCGAGTCAAGGAGGGCTAAGGTTGAAAAATACATAGAAACCTACAAACAAAGGATCTCCAGGGCCTACAGCAAAATGGTAAGACCTCGAACATTTCAAGTAGGAGATCTGGTATTAAAGACAGCAATGCACATTCAACAAGATATGCCCGCTCACAAGTTCTCTCCGAAATGGGAGGGACCATATGTAGTCATCAAGGCAGTATCCAGTGGGTACTACGGGATCTTAGCTGTGGATGGAGGAGTGGAAGGGAATATAATCAATAGAAAACGGCTCAAAGCCTATTACGCCTGATTCATGAAAGCAATTACCTTTTCATCATTTCAAGCATTTTCAAAAATGTAATTTTCATTCCTCCAAAGAGCGTGCAAATGCTCCTTTGTTCATTAAACATTTCATAAATGAGCAAAATTCCTTCATATCATGATCAATTATTCCACCTAACTAGAAGCTTAAACCTATTCAAAAACAACAATCATAAATGCTCACTCAGAGCAAACAATCCAACAATGGGTAATCTCTGTAAGTAACCATGTAAAGCTTCTTCTGAAAACTTTTGGTTTTCGTCCTCAATTCCTGCACCGCCTTCTCAACCCGTGCCGACTCCAAAGCAAGCATTTTCTCCTCCTCTAGTAAAGCAGTGGTCAGAGAAATCGCATCAGCAGCCTCCACCTCCTTATGAATCTTGATTATCTTGAGCCGATGACGAAGCCATCCTACATTGAACCGCAATGTCTCGCAGTTCGAAATCATCTCATACCACATGTGCAATTCCTGATTCTTGACATCTCGCAGGCGTATCTGGTCCATCTCCTCAATGATCGGTAACAGCCCTGCAACTGTAGTTAGGAGGGTTGGTAGAAAACCCTTCCATACCTCGGTCGTAGCAATATGTCCATATCTTTTCCAGATCTTGGTGTAAAGAGGCGTGTGACACTTGGGGATGACGAATCCACCAACCACCTCATTGTCCGGGAAATTATTGATCATAGGAGCTTCAAACGATAGTCCAGTTGTTGGATATTCACGAGCGTGAACCCTGTGTTCAATCTCTACGGATTCTGTATAGTCTTCACCAACTCGGATGTTGATGTCTTCAACCTCAACCACGGTCACAGAATTTCCACTCCTTCTCCTTCTGGCATCAACGACGACACGAACATCCGCCTGCGACGAAACTGAGAAGTATTTAATTTTACCGAAATTGAGCATAGTGGAACTGCAAGGGTTGTAAGGGTGCTTACAGATGATCCAACCTCTGCATAAGCCGACCTGTACCGGGCAGGAGCTCTAACAGTCCGCTTGGGCCTCGAATTATGAGACGAAGAATTCTTCTGTTTATCCTGCAACAAATCATTTTCTTATGATCAGATAATATCGATCAGACATAGACGAAAAAGGTATACAACTTACTGAGATGGACGCTTCTATTTCACGTTTTGACTGAGGATCATCTCGAGAATAAATACTACTGCTCGACATAGCGATGACAAGGTATGATCGGAATTTCTCTGCACGATGAAACTGACTCAGGAATGGAGAAAATATTCACGTAGATGATAGACTCAAAGTCTCGAAGATATATATTACACACGGTGGATGTTTATCTTCTACGAACAGTCAGTTCAGTTACGGGCTTCGCGAAAACCCTAAGCTTCAAACGAGATCAATACTGAAGATGCGGAGGAAAATAACACACCGGGGACTGACAACGGCATAGTCAGAGAATGGCCACACAGCTCTCTACACGTCCCGTGTCTCTTAACCGTATTTTGGTACTTCTCACAAGACGGAAATCATCAAAAGAGAGTATGATGGATTCAGGCGCATGGACATTGGTCCGTTTCTTTCGATCAGAAGGAATCAACATTAATAAAATATTTATTGTTCAGAAGAAATCCCTAGCTCTAAATCAAAGTCATCCAAATCATCAAAGAAATGTCTACTACGAAGGATAAAGAACATTCAAATGTTTAAAGAAGATAGAAGTAAAGCTACTCGTCAGACTCATCCGAATTGTCAGATTCGTCATCACTGTCCTTCTCATCATCCGATTCATCAGATTTGTTATCGCTATCTTCCTCTTCGTCGGAATCAGCATCAGGGATGAAGTCTGGACGAGCCTCAGGATCATCATCTGAGTCTGAGTCTTCTTCTGCTTCAGCTTCGGCTTCAATTTGCTTCATGGTCCTCCGAAACTCTCTTTCGTATCGGTCGGGCTTGATCTTGTGCTCTGTAAATACCCACGCAGTCTCCTCTTCAGAAACATCAGCATCAGAGTCAGAGGGTACCCCATCAAGGAATTGACGTCTCTCCTCAGCCGCTTGTACTCGGCGCCTGATTCGATCCCTTCTACGCTGACGATTCTCGGCTTCATCATCTTCAGCCTTCCTCTTCTTAAGTTCAGTATAAGTGACCCTGCGATCATTCAAGGGTACGCTAGACTTCGCTCCCTCATCATGAGTTGTCTTATCTTTCGATTTGGCTACAGAAGCTTTGGAATCCTCATCAGAGGAGCTGGAGGAGGAAAAGGAGTAATAATAATCGTAATTGTTGCCGCTGGAAGTTGACATTTTCTGAAACCAGGAGCATAAAATTATCAACATGCAAGTGAATCCATCTGCAAAAATGGTAATTCTTAACTCTTACCTCTTTACGATTCCACTAACGACAGTGATAGTGGTAATCCAAGAGTTAAACACTTCAAAACTCGTTTGTTTCTTCGAAACCTGCAAAAGACGAACGAAACTTAGATTTTCATAAAATCATGAACATTTCTACTGCGTGAACATTCACCATGGAATTATGAAAAACTAAAACAATATCTCATCATAAATAATTGTTTACTTTGAACATTATTCAAAAATCAGTTTTGAAAATATATGTTTACAAAACATGAAATAATAACTCACGCAAAAAAAAGTACACTCTTTTCCGTGAAAGCATGTCACGGTTTTGTATGCAAATATATTCTTCATGGACATACCATGATTTTATATAAAAAAAACTCTTTTCCTTCGTATCGTCGTTCGTCTTTAAAACGAAGGTTTATTTCAATTTTGTGAGAGCTCACACCTTATAAGATAAAGTTTTGGTTTACATGAAAGCTCATAAACAAAATTTTATCACTGGACACAAGTTCATGTATAAAAAAAAAATTCCTTCGTACTATCGTCATTCCCTAAAACGAAGGTTATTTCGGTTTCATGAAAATTCACTCTTTTTATGATAAAACCTTGGTTCACATGAAAGCTCATAAACTAAGTTTTATCACTGGACCTAGGTGTACATATATTAAAAAAAAAATCCCTCCTAAATCAGGTATTATTATTAGTTTTCAAAACTAACGATCAAACGAACATACGTTTTCAAAAACGAGGGTTTTTCAACAAAACTCGCACTAATATATGCACATATATGATTTCAACATGATCACTTCATGAAACTCATATAAAAATCAGCAAAAAAAAATCCACACCTGGTTGGCGCCGGCCGGAAGTTGGCCGGACGGTGGCGGCGCGGTCGGTGCTCCGACGTGAAAATTTTCTCCTCCTGCTGTTGGCGTGAAGGTGGTGGAGAGGTGATGAAGGTGCTGGTCGTGGGAAAAAATAATAAAAAATAAGGAATTAATTCCCTTTTATATCAAATTTTGTTTCCAAAAACCTAATTTTACAAGGATTTCCTTATTGAGCCCGACCCACGAATCCTAAAAGACCAAGATCCCGTCGTCCAAACCAGCGGTTCAACACCAATTTATGCTCATTAAACGATGATCTATCATGCCACTGGGATCTTCATTCAAGTCATGGTTTGCTCGTACTATGAAAATCCGGTAACATCTTAACTCGCGACTAAGTGCAATTACTTATATTGTTTATGACCGGAAAATCACCATTTAATGCTGACTGAGGAACACAACTTTCCTCACTAAGCAGAGGACTTAATGTAGATGGTGGATTTTTGACAAAGGCTAAAATTGTAAATCCATAATTATACGAACTCCTGATCCAGCAATCAGATGTGAGTATTGAGACACGGGTCTCTCATCGAATCCTCTAACTGAGAATATTGTCTCTCAGAGTACATGCAGATATTGATAGGTGTTGTAAAACACCTAATTTTATATCTAGTATTTATGCTTTCTTTGTTATTATCCTTGTGAATTGCATCTCTTATGTTTAGTTTTGAGTTATTAGGTGCAATGGGGTCCCTGGGAGCAAAAGAAGGAGAAAACGTTCATTTGGAGCGAAAATGGCAAAAAGATCGATTCCCAAGCGACAATTGGGCAGGCTAATGTTGTGCAAGAAGGAGCGAAGGATGAACTATCGGTTTTGTAAGACTGACATGCTAAACAGTACATGGATAGCCCTTATCAGAGTTCTGGGTGCCTGTGGTACTTCTTATCATTACCACACCCTAGAATTCAGAAGAGAATTCATTTTCTCAATCATTCAGTCCCTAACTCAGATAGAGGAAATGGAGGCGCAGGAAGTGTGTCTGAAAGAGAGATGAAGAGAGGTTGTAGTTCTACGAGAAACAGATGGAGTTCGAGTTGGAATTTGATTCTAAAGAAGCTAGGAGGTGCAGTCGTTGGTTGAAGACAAGAAATTGGAGCTGCAAATAAAGGGGAATCTTATATTTGAAGAGTTACAGGAATTGAATGAAGATGGGTTGTTGTTGATTTTGGGTTTGATAGTGAACTGCAGCCGTAGATGGTTTTTATATATGTTGCAGTCAAGAACAAGATGAAGACGAATTACAGCTGCCATTGTTTATACCAGTGAGAACTAGGGTTTGAAGCTAGGTTCAATTTCAGAGATTGATTAAGGTGATTCTGTGGTGGATTTCAGAAAAGAAAGAGAATGAAAAGAAGTTATTGCTTCTACAGATCGAGAGATTCAGGGGGAAGAAAATGGAAGAGCTTGAATGGATTTTAATGAGTTCTAAGGCTGAGAAGACCAAGGATCTGTTGCTGTTCAGATGGGGTTTGTGTGATGAATTTCTGAAGCTGAGCAATCAATAAATCATGGTTCACTGATGCCGAGAAGAACACAAGAACGAATAAGGGTTTTTGCTGTTGTGGATGATTGCAATTATGGTTTTGTTGGTAATGGTGATCAATTGCAGCTGAGTAGAATGCAAGAGGAAGCAGTGGGGTTGCTGTGAAACTGAAGGTGTTGTTTGCTGATGAAACAATGGATTTGGTAGTACTTGAGACTGATATCGCAATGGCAGTAATGAACCTGGTGAAGATTAGTGCCAGTGCTGATGCAGATAACAGGTGAAGATGTAATGACCACAAACTGGTGGTTGTAAGATCAGGTTACAGGTGAAATTTGAGAATGCAGGGATTAGATGAATGCAATTAGGCTTCCAAGGAAGAGATGAGATGTGATAAATATTGTATGAAGCTACAGATGATGCAAGAAGATGCAGGTACAGGCAATGGCAGGTTGTTATGATAATGTACATGAACTGAGATTGCAGTTGTTGGCCAGAGAAGATGATGGTGTTTACTGTGAAGCTGAACTGCGGCGCAAGACTCAGGAAATGGCTTTGGTGATACTGAATTGTGGAACTGAAGTTTAAATGGATGAATGAGCTGAGGAGCTGGCTGTCATGTTGGTGTTGATGCTCGAGAGTATGGTTGATCTGTAATGGTGTTGGGTACCTGATCGCAGGTTGATTTGATAATAGGGATGCCGGAACTGGTAGATGTGAGTTGCAGATGTTGGTTGAGCACTGATATGGAAAGTGACATAGAATAAGAAATGGTGACGAAGGCGCTGGTTGTTGTGGCATAAGGTGATGAAGTTGAGTTGAGAAGAGAATGGAAATAGATGTATGCTTAGGAACTTTACAGGGAAGTTTGGAATGGGGAGTACATGAAGTTGTAGCTGCAGTTAAAGCTCAGATGGAACTGGAATTGGAGGTTGTAGTTCCTATTGGTGTGTGGCTGTGATAATGGGTTATATGCATGATTGGTGGTTTTGAGCTCAGTTGCAATTGAAGTTGAAGTGATAACTGCTACTGAGTTGAACTTGGAGGTAATACTTTTGTTGGAGTTGGTGTCTAGTGCAGCTGAAATATGAACATTTAGGTCTGGTGTCGGTAATGACTCTTAACTGGAGTAGGTGGTGCTGAGACAGTACAGCTGAAGATGGTAATTGCAATAGTTTTGGTTTTTGAATGGAATTGAGTTCAGAGTTGCAGGTGGAGGTTAAGATTACAGGCTTGTGCAGTTATGTTGTGAAGCTGGTGGTCATGTGTGTAAATGGAATAGCAGGTGCTGGTGGATTGCATAAACCAAGGAAGGAGATTTGAGGTTGCAGTTGTCACTGCAATTGATGAAACTGCAGGCTAAGTTGTAGATGTGCTATTGTTGATACAAGAAATCACAGGGATTGGTGGAAGCTGGCGTTCGAGTGGAGTTATGGAATGAATGAGTTGCAGGAGGAAGCCAGAGAAGGTTCAGATTGAAATGTTGCTTGTGGAACTGATGCAACACCAAAATGGCTGGTACTAGTTGTATATTGGTGCAACACAAGACCAGGCTGTGCAAGATGGGTTTGGCCTAGCAGTCAGACTCTGACTCACCTAGTTAGTGTCTGACTCGTTTCTGAATCAATCAGTCTGACTCGGTTAATGCCGTTAGTGACCGTTTTAAGGTCTGCCGTTATGTTTGACCGGTGACTGGGTGGATTTTTCCGGTCACTTGAACTACTTCTCCGACCATTATCCAACCAATTTCCGGTCATTTTACCAGTTTTCCGGTGACCTCTTTTAGGACATATTTCACTTGGGTACTCCTCACATATGGGCTTGGTGGACATCTTGTTATTGGACTTTGGGCTTTGAAGACCTAGTTTTGGAAAGATTAAAAGCTACAAAAGAAGAAAATTTCTACTTCTTTTGGGATCACGTATTTTCTACTTGGAACTTTGGAGAGCGGCGATTCTACTAGGGTTTGCTTTCGTTTATTTTTCATCTTCTTCAATTCATTTTTGATTATGATTATGATGAACTCAAAAGCTATGAGTAGCTAAACACATATTATTGGTTATGGGATAAAGTTGATTTCCAACATGTTATTTGATTCAATGAATTAGTTTTGTCTCAATACTTTATTGTTTATGATTCATTATTAATATTGTCATATGATTTGAACGCTAGTTTGGTTGAGTCCGGAATCAATTAGATTAGTCTTCATCTCTATTGCTAGATTAGGGTTATTATACGAAAAGTGATAATTCCTGATTGCAAGTAGCATAGTGCCATTATTACTTGTAGTGATACATTTCTTTAATTGCATATGAATCATAACCTTTGTTAAAACGAATTAGTTGTTTTACATGTTTGTTTGCATTGATTAGTCTTATTTCATTGAATTTATTGCTCTTAGGGAGTTAAACTTAATTGTGCTTTTACACTTTAGGTTGCTTTCTAGGTAGATTTCACAATAGCATCTTTTAATGTTGTTTGTGATAAAATCGGGAAATAAACGGGATACTCTTGCGATCAAGGTATCCTAGGACTTTTAGTAAATGAGAGATTAAAATTTCAATTCTAGTCATTGATGAAAATGCATGTTTGTGAATGAAACTATCCCGTGACCAATATTTTCTCCTTATTGATTATTCAAGTTATCACACCGTGATCAATGGTTAAGTGAGTGCAT
This sequence comes from Papaver somniferum, assembly GCF_003573695.1. NCBI lineage: Eukaryota > Viridiplantae > Streptophyta > Magnoliopsida > Ranunculales > Papaveraceae > Papaver > Papaver somniferum. The sequence continues at coordinate 24,537,962 of NW_020622381.1, forward strand.
GAAGTTACAGATTCATCATCACACTGTGATCAAAGGATGGATAATATGGAACAAATGATGGAAAAGATGGCTGCGGTTATTTTACCTTCATATGGTGAAGAGTTGGAGAAAGCTAGTGCGGTCTTTCCAAATCAACAAAGACGGTATGATCCCTACTCCAACACTTACAATCCGGGATGGAGATATCACCCCAACTTTAGCTATGCAAACAAGCAAGGCGCGGTTTAACAACCTACATTCAACCGTTCGGGTGGATTTCAACCACAACAACAACAATTCCAGCCGCAACAACAACAATCAATGCAAAATCAAGGTTCGGATATCGATGCAAAGCTTCAAACTTTTATGCAAGGCATTTCTACCATGTTTAAAGAAAGTCAACAATAAACTAAGAGTGATATCAAGGAGTTGCAGACACAAATGGGCTCCATGGTGATTGATATAAACAAGTTGAAGGCACAAAATAGTGGGAAACTCCCTTCTCAACCTATCAACCCAAAAGAGGGTGTCAATGCTATTACGTTGAGAAGTGGTACACAACTTGTACAACACGAGGTTACTGATTCGGGGAAGGTGGAAACACCAAAGGAGCCAGTTTTGGAGGAAAAGAGGGATGAAATTCCCCAAACACCCGAGGTACCTATTCCTAACTCTAAACACTCCGTTTACTTATGTTCCTCCTTTACCTTTTCCTCGCATATTTGCAAGTTCCAAGAAGGCGGAACTAGAAAAGGAGATTTTAGACGTTCTAAAGAAGATTCATGTGAACATACCACTCATTGATGTTATCAAGCAAGTTCCCAAGTATGCGAAAGTGTTGAAGGACTTGTGTACCAATAAGCAAAGGCTCAAAGTAATGAAGTGCTAAGTGTGGGGAGAATGCTTCGGCAATCTTACAACACAAACTCCCACTGAAATGTAAGGATCCCGGTAGCTTTGACATTCCAGTCACAATTGGTAACACCACATTTAACAAAGCTATGTTGGATTTAGGTGCATCCGTTAATGTTATGCCTGCATCTATGTACAATTCACTTGAGTTAGGTCCTCTTAAAAAGGCTGGAATTGTATTGCAATTAGCCGATCGTTCTAATGTTTACCCAATGGGTATTGTTGAGGATGTTCTTGTGCAGGTTAATCAATTAGTATTTCCAGCTGACTTTTGCGTGTTAGAGATGAATGAAGGTTCACCGGATTCGTCTCTTCCATTGCTACTTGGGCGTCCCTTCATGAAAACGGCGAAAACCATTATTGATGTGGACAAGGGAACGCTAACTATGGAGTTTGATGGAGAAACAATACGTTTCAACATTTTCGAGACATGAGATATCCTAGTGATGTCCACTCTTGTTTCTCCATTGATGTTATGGATACATTGGCACAACAAGTGTTTGAATTGAATGGTGATGATGCTTTGGAAACCGTTTTAACTACATCCATGGATAATGGTGTAGAGTGTGGTAATGAAGTCAAGGAATCCCTTGGTGATCTTAATTCACTACAAGGATGCCCGGAAACTCATAATATCTCTTTTATTTCTTTACCATGCAGTGATGAAAAGCTTGTACCTTCCATTGTTAAATCTCCAAAGTTAGAATTGAAACCTCTTCCCGATCACCTAAAGTACTTGTACTTGGGTGACAAGGAAGATTTACCTGTGATTGTTTCTAACAAGCTTAGTGAATTACAGGAGCAAAAACTTCTAAGGGTGCTAAGGAAGTACAAGACGGCCATAGATGGACAATTGCTGATATCAAGGGTATAAGCCCTGCCGTTGTATGCACAAAATCCGTTTGGAGGACGATGCAAAGCCTACAAGGAAGCGCAACGTCGTTTGAACCCTCCCATGATGGAAGTTGAAAAAGAGATACTAAAGCTTTTGGACGTGGGTGTTATCTACCCCATATCCGATAGCAAGTGGGTGAGCCCGGTACAAGTAGTACCAAAGAAATCAGGTGTGACGGTGTGGAGAATGATAAGAATGAACTTGTCCCAACTCGTGTGCAAACCGGTTGGAGGGTTTGTATTGATTACAGGAAATTGAATGCCACCACTAGGAAGGATCATTTTCCATTGCCTTTTATTGATCAAATGCTTGAACGTTTAGCTGGACACCTTATTATTGCTTCCTTGATGGCTATTCAGGTTACAATCAGATGATAGCACCGGAGGATCAAGAGAAAACCACTTTCACTTGTCCTTTCGGTACTTTTGCTTATAGAAGGATGCCTTTTGGCTTGTGCAATACTCCAGCTACCTTTCAAAGGTGTATAAGTATCTTTCAGAATATGTTGAAAACATAATCGAAGTGTTTATGGACGACTTTAGTGTATTTTGTGATTCATTTGACCTTTGCTTGCACAACTTGTCACTAATCCTTGAACGATGTTTGAAACAAATCTTGTGCTAAATTGGGAGAAGTGCCATTTCATGGTAACTCATGGCATAGTTTTAGGCCATATAATATCTTCTAAAGGCTTGGAAGTCGATAAATCTAAAATAGACCTTATTCGTGCTTTAACCCCTCCCACTACGGTGAGGGAGATACGCTCTTTTCTTGGTCATGCAGGTTTTTATCGTAGATTTATCAAGGATTTTTCCAAGATAGCATCACCACTTTGCAACTTATTGCAAAAAGATGTGGTTTTTAACTTTGATGAAAAGTGTATGGCGGCATTCAATCGTTTGAAAGAACTTTTGATTTCAGCCCCTATCATTAAACCACCGGATTGGAGCAAGCCTTTTGAGCTCATGTGTGATGCAAGTGACTATGCGGTTGGTGCGGTGCTTGGGCAACGTGTGGGGAAGATACCTCATGCTATTTATTATGCTTCTAGAACGTTAAATGAGGCCCAACAAAACTACACAACCACTGAAAAAGAGTTGTTAGCTATTGTTTTTGCTTTGGAAAAGTTTCGCTCTTATCTAATTGGTACAAAAGTTGTTGTCTTTTCTGATCATGCAGCACTTAGGTACTTGCTAATGAAGAAAGAAGCGAAACCGAGGCTCATACGATGGATTTCTCTTGCAAGAGTTTGATATTGAAATCAAGAAAGACAAGAAGGAATTGAGAACACCGTTGCGGATCATTTGAGCCGTCTTGCTGTGGACAAGGAAGCTATCCCATTGCGTGAAAGTTTCCCGGATGAGCAACTATTCTCAATTGCCTTTGGAGAACCATGGTATGACATTGTCAATACTTGGTGTCTAAACAAATCCCAAAGAACTTGTCTCGTGCTGAGAGGGACAAACTTAAGAGGTTAGGGAACCAATACATATGGGATGATCCATACTTATGGAAACAAGGTAGTGACCAAGTATTACGAAGGTGCGTTCCCGAATGAATTTAATTCTATCTTGTTTTTGTCACTCCTATGCTTGTGGAGGACATTTTGGGAGTAAGAGAACCGCTCACAAGGTACTTGAAAGCGGTTTCTATTGGCCAACCTTTTTAAAGATGCATATATTTTGTACAACTTGTGATAGGTGCCAAAGAACAGGCAATCTAGGTGCCCGAAATCAAATGCCACAAATTTTTATTCAATTTATTTAAGTTTTCGATGTATGGGGTATTGATTTTATGGGTCCTTTTGTCAACTCTCGTGGGAATTTTTATATCTTACTTGTTGTTGATTATGTCTCCAAATGGGTGGAAGCTAGGCCACCCCAACTAATGATTCTAAAGTGGTTTCAGATTTTGTGCTAGCTAATATCTTTGCAAGGTTTGGAATTCCAAGAGCCATAATTAGCGATGGGGGTTCTCACTTCAAAAACAGGATCTTACAAAGCTTGTTAAAGAAGTACAATGTGTCGCACAAGATTGCAACACCTTATCATCCCCAAACAAATGGACAAGCCGAGGTGTCTAACCGGGAGGTGAAATCCATTCTTGAGAAGACGGTGAATCCAACAAGGAAAGGTTGGAGCATGCGACTTAATGATGCTTTGTGGGCTTATAGAACCGCATACAAGACACCTATTGGGATGTCTCTCTTTAGACTTATGTAGGGTAAACCTTGTCATTTACCCGTTGAAATTTAGCATAAGGCGTTTTGGGCTATTAAGAAACGCAATATGGAGATGGATGGGGATGGAAAGCAAAGGAAGTTACAACTCCAAGAGCTAGAGGAGCTTCGCAATGATGCATTTGAAAGCTCACGCATTTATAAGGAAAAGACGAAAGCATTTCATGATAACATGATTTCTAGGAAACAATTTTGCATTGGACAGAAATTGCTTTTGTTTAATTCTCGCTTGCATTTATTTCAGGGTAAATTAAGGTCACGTTGGATTGGACCTTTTATTGTTAGTAATGTGTTTTCTCATGGTGCAGTAGAAATTCATAGCATAGCTACATGCAAGGAACTTAAAGTTAATGGGCACCGGTTGAAACCATATTATGAGAATTTCACTTCCGAAGTGGTGGAAGGATCTAACTTTGTGGATGCACTCCCTCTGGAGGAGGCACAGAAAGAAAGGAGATAGTCGGGCTGATGACTTTAAACCAAGCGCTAAATGGGAGGAAACCCATAGGATGAGTATTTCTTGTCTTGTTTTTAGTTTTTCTTGTCTTGTTTTGTTTTTATTTTTATTTTTTTTCTGATTTCTTGTCATTATCATTATAAGATTTCCCACCTTGACTTTCTTTGGACGATTCAATTTACATTGAGGACAATGTAAAGTTTAAGTGTGGGGGAGTGGTTAAGTATTTGCATGTAAATTTTTCATGAAGTTTTCAATTTTTTTTGTAAATTAGTGAATAAAAAACTCCAACTTGTAGTTAGTTTAGAGTCACATAGTATACATGTCGCTAAAGTTACATCGAGATTCTCATAAGAGTGACTGAACTTAGAGATGACAGAGATCATGATCGGGTTTCTTACTTTTATGAGAGTTAAAGTTGGATTTAACCATCCCAGTGGAAAATGAGGTGCAAACTGAATTCGGTATTAGATTTGTGATCCCATATAGTGGAGACTACCCATGTTACATCATGAGAGGCACCGACCTTCAATTCTTTGTACCTGTCTAAATTTGTGCTTTTAGAGTGTGTGTCACCGTCCGTAAACTCCGGGTAGAATGGTGAGCTACCCAACCTCCCACCAATAGAAGCACTATTTTGATCTCTTGAGTGTTATTTTATCAATCATGAATGGTGACATCGAATTGCTAACTTATATACCACTTGTAATCTTGTTCGCAGTTAGCACCATCCACTTTATGTCTCTCTACACCAACAGATCCATAGAAACACCATCATCATCAACAAGAGGAGCATCACAAATTCGAAGGAAAGTTAAAGACTTTTTAGGTTTACAAGCAACAGTACAGAAATGAGCATATTTCAGATTCAAGTAAAGCAACAAGACAAGGAGCAGAATTTTTACAAATTGAAGACTATTGTACTAGAGCGAATATTATCAAGATGAGAGTCAAGAAGTTTATGACATCGAGACATACAAGTTGTGAAGAATCCATCGGTAAAGTACTTACACCGTGGCCTTTGTATTTTATTTTATTTTATCTTTATTTTTATTTGTTAATTTGTATTTTATTTTCTCTTGTCCAAAAAAAAAAAAAACTTGGGACATGGTCATCATTATACTAGTCCCTTAAAAAAAAAAATAGACAAGAGAAAAGTTTATTAGGTCCATCATTAGTTTTAATTTTTTGTTTGTTTTTGTTTTTACTTTATTTATCTTGCATCTCAAAAAAAAAAATGAAAAATAGAAAAAATATATTCATTGCATCATATTTGGTTTGTTTATTTCGTTTTTGGTTTTGTATTCATTCAATAAAGCCAATGGAAGAAGAAATATTTATAATTGAGTTTCAAGCAACAAGGAATTAGAGGAAAGAATCACATTGTCAGGATTCTACGAAGTTCAAGATATCATCACCAAGAGTTGAAGACGAAGACAAGGATTGAAGACCAGAGACATTTCTATGGATGTTGTGAGAGTGGTGCTAACTGCACGCCGAACGGATAACGAGGTAACTAAGCATATTCCCATCTTCGTTAAGTGGTTGATTTCCTTTCTTAGAGATCGTCAGAAAAAGGGTTTTCAAAATGAATAAAAGATGTGGGTTTTCAAAACAATTCGGAGGATTTTTTCCTTCCTACCATTCAACGTGTCGCGGGATTCTCTCTTCATTCCTACCTCGACACATGTGTGACCCATAAAAAGCTATTTATTATTGAGAGCAACTTCATAAAACCTTTTCTTGTGAGGCAGAGTCGAGACTTTTGATCACTCCTAACCCGAGTTTCTTTCGATAAGGGATGGTTATTTCTCTCTCAACTTTTAAGGATGAGATTATGTTCATTTATGTGTCTAACTTCTTATTACTAGTGTGCAGAATCTTTATGTCTTCTTAGCGCGTTGGATGCTATCATTACGGAGAACTAGTAAGTTGGAAAAGTAGGTTTTGTGGGTATATCTCTAGTAAACCCTCACGAGATGGAGTTGTATGTATCCTTTAGAATAAGTTTTGTTTGATTAGCTCGAGGACTAGCAAAGTCTAAGTGTGGGGGAATTTGATAGGTATTGTAAAACACCTAAATTTTTATCTAGTATTTATGCTTTCTTTGCTATTATCCTTGTGAATTGCATCTCTTATGTTTAGTTTTGAGTTATTAGGTGCAATGGAGTCCTTGGGAGCAAAAGAAGGAGAAAACGTTCATTTGGAGAGAAAATGGCAAAAAGATCGATTCTCAGGCGACAATTGGGCAGGCTAATGTTGCGGAAGAAGGAGCGAAGGATGAACTATCGGTTTTGCGAGACTGACAGGCTAAAAAGTACATGGATAGCCCTTATCAGAGTTCTGGGTTCCTGTGGTACTTCTTATCATTACCACACCCTAGAATTCAGAAGAGAATTCATTTTCTCAATCATTCAGTCCCTAACTCAGAGAGAGGAAATGGAGGCGCAGGAAGTGTGTCTGAAAGAGAGATGAAGAGAGGTTGTAGTTCTACGAGAAACAGATGGGGTTCGAGTTGGAATTTGATTCTAAAGGAGCTAGGAGGTGCAGTCGTTGGTTGAAGACAAGAAATTGGAGCTGGAAATAAAGGGGAATCTGATATTTGAAGAGTTACAGGAATTGAATGAAGATGGGTTGTTGTTGATTTTGGGTTTGATAGTGAACTGCAGCCGTAGATGGTTTTTGTATCTGTTGCAGTCAAGAACAAGATGAAGAGGAACAGCTGCCATTGTTTATACCAGTGAGAACTAGGGTTTGAAGCTGGGTTCAATTTCAGAGATTGATTGAGGTGATTCTGTGGTGGATTTCAGAAAAGAAAGAGAATAAAAAGAAGTTATTGCTGCTACAGATCGAGAGATTCAGGGGGAAGAAAATTGAAGAGCTTGAATGGATTTTAATGAGTTATAAGGCTGAGAAGACCAAGGATCTGTTGCTGTTCAGATGGGGTTTGTGTGATGAATTTCTGAAGCTGAGCAATCAATAAATCATGGTTCGTTGATGCCGAGAAGAATACAAGAACGAATAAGGGTTTTTGCTGCTGTGGATGATTGCAATTATGGTTTTGTTGGTAATGGTGATCAATTGCAGCTGAGTAGAATGCAAGAGGAAGCAGTGGGGTTGCTGTGAAATTGAAGGTGTTGTTTGCTGATGAGACAATGGATTTGGTTGTACTTGAGACTGATATCGCAATGGCAGTAATGAACCTGGTGAAGATTAGTGCCAGTGATGATGCATATAACAGGTGAAGATGTAATGGACACAAGTTGGTGGTTGTAAGCTCAGTTTACAGGTGAAATTTGAGAATGCAGGGATTAGATGAATGCAATTAGGCCTACAAAGAAGAGATGAGCTGTGATAGACATTATATGAAGCTACAGATGATGCAAGAAGATGCAGGTACAGGCAATGGCAGGTTGTTATGATAATGTACATGAACTGAGATTGCAGCTGTTGGCCAGAGAAGATGATGGTGTTTAATGTGAAGCTGAACTGCGGCGCAAGACTCAAGAAATGGCTTTGGTGATACTGAATTGTGGAACTGAAGTTTAAATGGATGAATGAGCTGAGGAGCTGGCTGTCATGTTGGTGTTGATGCTCGAGAGTATGGTTGAGATGTAATGGTGCTGGGTACCTGATCGCAGGTTGATTTGATAATAAGGATGTCGAAACTGGTAGATGTGAGCTGCAGATGTTGGTTGAGCACTGATATGGAAAGTGACAGAGAATAAGAAATGGTGACGAAGGCGCTGCTTGTTGTGGCAGAAGGTGATGAAGTTGAGTTGAGAAGAGAATGGAAATATATGTATGCTTAGGAACCTTACAGGGAAGTTTGGAATGGGGAGTACATGAAGTTGCAGCTGCAGTTAAAGCTCGGATGGAACTGGAATTGCAGGTTGTAGTGCTTATTGGTGTGTGGATGTGATAATGGGTTATATTGATCGATGTCGTATGCGTCAAAAATAATTTCACTTTCCTAAAGTATATGATAAGAAAGAGTTCGTTTCCACAGAGAGGCAATTGTAGTTATTACATATTCAATTATCTAAGTAACCAATTAGGGGGATTTCTGATTTTATAAAGCAATATGAATTAAATTAAAAGCAAAGTAAATAGTAGAATGTAATCAATGAGAGAAAGATATTGGTCAAGGAGTTCATCTTCTATCTTAAACAAGTGCTTGCATTCATGATTAGAATTACAATTTAATCTCTTTTATTATCAAAAGCCTAGAGAATCAAGAGAGCAAGATAATCTATTAATCTCCTAAGTTCATCAACATACACATTAGAGCTGCATATGTGAATTCTACCTAAAGAATAACCTAACGCCTTGCGCTAATTAAGTTCAATTACCAGGAGCATTAAGTTTTCGAAATATGCTAATCAATGCAATTGTCATACATTGCGCATGACAATTCGGACAAAGGTCAAACTCTACATATGATTACAAGAGTGTATCACTACAAACCATAATCATATCATGCTCTTGTATTCGGGGTTATCGCTTGATGAAAAACCCTAAAATAACTATGGAAAAGGATGCAAGTTCAATTAATTGGTCACTTAACTAAACAAACACCTAAATCCTATCACAATACATCAATCATGTGATTATTAAAACAATTAAGATTTGAACGATAATCGAGAGAGAAAACTAATGCATTAATCAAGCACAAGTTGTAGATATAGGACTACATCCTTAACCAATAATATAAGATTTAGCTACTCATAGATATGGAGTTCATCATAATCAATAATCAAATAAAGAATATGAAAAATAAATACGAAAGCAAACCCTAGTTGCGGCTATCTCCCAAAGCTCCAAGTAGAATACGTCATGTTAAAAGTTGTAGAAGTCTTCTCTTTTATAGCTCCTCTTGTTTCAAAATTAGGTTCAAGTCTTCAAAGTCCATTAGATGAAAATCCACGTGGCCCAAAAGTGAGCAAAAACCCATGTAAAAACTCTGCCAAATTGTCGCCGGAAATGGCCGGAAGTTGGCCGGAAAAGTGTCTCAGGTGACCGGAAAAATCCGCCCGGTCACCGGTCAAACGGGTCAACTCGGTCAAGGTCAGACGGGTCAACTCGATCACAGTCAGACCGAGTCAGAGGCTGAGTCAAACAACTCAGCTGAGTCAGAGTCTAACTGGTCTGACTTGTCAGGCCATAGTCTTGCACTGGCCATATCTTCTGCTGCACAATCATTGTGCATAATAGCTCCTTACCCAACCATCTTGGTTATGCATAACTTTGCTGCCATCTTGGCTCTTCCATTCTCTCCAATTCAACATCAGCTACTTCTTTACTTCTCATATCCACTTCTTCTCTACAATTTCTCTTCATCACTAAAGCAGTCGTGCTTTTCAGACATAAATTTGCATCACTAAAGCCGACATGCTTTTCAGACAAAAATTAAGAAATAGAAGCAAATAATGAGAAATAGTTTGTCTCCAAACAACATTTGCATCTTTTTCCTTGTTCTTCTTCCTTTGTTCCAAATGACTCCAAAGTACCTAAATACTCAAAAACAAACATAAGATACATAATTTACAAGAAAACTTAGCAAAGAAAGCATAAATACTAGATATAAAATTAGGTGTTTTAGACACCTATCAAATTCCCCCACACTTAGACTTTGCTAGTCCTCGAGAAAATCAAACAAAATAATTCTAAAACATACAAACAACTCCGTCTCGTCGAGGCTACGGTTACTCTTAGCATGAATAACAGGCCTTTGAACCCCTAGGTGTCCCTAGTGGACGAGTTATAGTCTCGTGAAAGTTTACAAGAGGTGAACCTACAAAACCTTTTCTTCCAAATTCCATCTACCTGTGAAAAATCTATGAATGACACTAAACATTTTTTACTTAGCATACTATCAATGATTACAGGAGGAAGTACCCACTTTCGAATCCAATTCATTCATAAATTAGTAATGTAGCTTTATCAGAAAGTTGAACATAACCACAGTACTCGGAATCTAATCAACCACAATCACATGAAAAGATTAAGAAGATGGATATAGAAAGTAGATGGTGGCAGACTGTGGATTAAGGTGAACGGTGTTTCCCATATCTGTCTGAAGGTCACTGCCAAAACAAACCTAAAAATCCTATTGGATTGAGCTACTGGTCCGAGTACTAATATCAACACAGCTGGCATATACAAGGGAACCAGCGGTCGACAAACTTAATTCTAAATCAATTCACTGGCATATACAAAGGAACCAGTGATTGATTTTATTCAACACAATAATAATTTTTTTTCTTTTCTTTTCCTTTTTTCATTTTTTTTCAATGACATCGTGATTAGATCTTGTGGATCCAAGCGCATGTTTCTTGTCAGCAGATTACATGATAATTCCCTTGGGTCCTGCACTCCACGCTTGCTTAGGCGACGGAGACAGGGAGAACACACACATAATGCTTTATCCAAGTGTCATATTTATTCCTTTTGGTCAATTGGTTGGTCTCTTTTTTTTTGTAGTAACTCAATCACTCTATTTCATCCTAGCAGTGATAACAATTCGATGTTCGTGCCCCACCAATTCACTTAGAGAAACAATAGATAAATATGGAAAAATAAAAATAGAACGTGATATGGTGACGACTCCGAGATATGGTGACAACTAACATGTTATTTATTCTTATATTTTGTTCGTTTTCATATGAATAGACTCTACTAATGGGTTCCTCAACTCCTACCACCACGATGTTTCCATTAGTGTAAGGCACAACTTGCTAGACTTAGGAGGTTATCATCTTCTTCTTTTTTTCCAACTAAAGGCATCAAATCAACTAATTATACAATCATATAAATGCTCCCCCACACTTAAACTTTACATTGTCCTCAATGTAAATTAAGTCAGACAAAATAAAGTTCAAGGTGGGAAATTCCGCAAATGATATGCAAAAACAAAGATAAAATGCTTAAAAATAAGAAGATAAAGATAAAGATACAAAACCGGTGGGTTGCCTCCCACTTAGTGCTTGGTTTAAAGTCATCAGCCCGACTTTCTTCTTGCTTGCTAAGGCTCCTCCAGAGGGAGTACTTCCACAAGGTTAACTCCTTCCACGACTTCCGAAGAGAAGTTCTCATAGTATGGTTTCAACCGGTGCCCATTTACTTTATTCTCATTTCCTGTAGCTAAACTACGAATTTCCACTGCACCATGAGAAAACACATTAGTCACAATAAAAGGTCCAATCCAACGTGACTTTAATTTACCCGGAAATAATTGCAAACGAGAATTAAACAAAAGCACTTTCTGCCCAATGCAGAATTGTTTCTTTGTAATCATACTATCATGAAATGCTTTAGTCTTTTCCTTGTAAATTCGTGAGCTTTCAAATGCATCATTGTGAATCTCCTCTAACTCTTGAAGTTGCAAATTCCTTCGTTTTCCAGCACCATCCAACTCCATATTGCATTACTTAATAGCCCAAAACGCCTTATGCTCAATTTCCACGGGTAAGTGACAATGTTTACCATACACAAGCCTAAAGGGAGACATCCCAATAGGTGTCTTTTATGTGGTTCTATACGCCCACAAAGCATCATTAAGTCGCATACTCCAATCTTTCCTTGTTGGATTCACCGTCTTCTCCAGAATAGATTTCACCTCCCGGTTAGAAACCTCGGCTTGTCCATTTGTTCGTGGATGGTAGGGTGTTGCAATCTTATGCGACACATTGTACTTCCTTAACAAGCTTTGCAAGAACCTGTTTTTGAAGTGTGAACCTCCATCGCTAATTATAGTCTTTGGAATTCCAAACCTTGCAAATATATTTGCTTGCACAAAATCTGAAACAACTTTAGAATCATTAGTTGGGGCGGCCTTAGCTTACACCCATTTCGAGACATAATCCACAGCAAGTAAGATATAATAATTCCCACTAGAATTGACAAAAGGTCCCATAAAATCAATTCCCCATACATCAAAAACCTCAACAAATTGAATAATAGTTTGTGGCATTTGATTTCGGGCACCTAGATTGCCTGTTCTTTGGCATCTATCACATGTGATACAAAATGCAAGCGCATCCTCAAACAAAGTTTGCCAAAAGAAACCACATTCTAGTACCTTGACAGCGGTTCTCTTGCTCCCAAAGTGTCTTCCACAATCATATGAGTGGCAAAAATACAAGATAGAATCTGATTCGGGAACGCACCTTCTTATTACTTGGTCACTACAATGTTTTCATAAGTATGGATCATCCCATATGTATTGGTTTCCTAACTTCTTAAGTTTGTACCTCTCAGCAGGAGACAAGTTCTTTGGGATTTGTTTAGACACTAAGTAATTAACAATATCAACGTACCATGGTTCTCCAAAGGCAATTGAGAATAGTTGCTCATCCGGGAAACTTTCACGCAATGGGATAGCTTCCTTGTCCACAACAAGATGGCTCAAGTGATCTGCAACGGTGTTCTCAATTCCTTTCTTGTCTTTGATCTCTATATCAAATTCTTGCAAGAGCAAAATCCATCGTATGAGCCTCGGTTTCGCCTCTTTCTTCATTAGCAAGTACCTAAGTGTTGCATGATCAGAAAAGACAACAACTTTTGTACCAATTAGATAAGAGCGAAACTTTTTTAAAGCAAAAACAATAGCTAATAACTCTTTTTCAGTGGTTGTGTAATTTTGTTGGGCTTCATTGAGTGTCCTAGAAGCATAATAAATAGCATAAGGTATCTTCCCCACACGCTGCCCAAGCACCGCACCAACCGCATAATCACTTGCATCACACATGAGCTCAAAAGGCTTGCTCCAATCTGGTGGTTTAATGATAGGGGTTGAAATCAAAAGTTCTTTAAAACGATTGAATGCCGCCACACACTTATCATCAAAGTTAAAAACCACATCTTTTTTCAATAAATTGCACAGTGGTGATGCTATCTTGGAAAAGTCCTTGATGAATCTACGATAAAAACCTGCATGACCAAGAAAAGAGCGTATCCCTCTTACCGTAGTGGGAGGGTTTAGATCACGAATAAGGTCTATCCTAGATTTATCGACTTCCAAGCCTTTAGAAGATATTATATGGCCTAAAACTATGCCATGAGTTACCATGAAATGGCACTTCTCCCAATTCAGCACAAGGTTTGTTTCAACACATCGTTCAAGGATTAATGATAAATTGTGCAAGCAAAGGTCAAATGAATCACCAAAGACACTAAAGTCATCCATGAAGACTTCGATTATGTTTTCAACATATTCTGAAAAATTACTTACCATACACCTTTGGAAGGTAGCTGGATCATTGCATAAGCCAAAAGGCATCCTTCTATGAGCAAAAGTATCGAAAGGACAAGTGAAAGTGGTTTTCTCTTGATCCTCCGGCGCTATCACAATCTGATTGTAACCTGAATAGTCATCAAGGAAGCAATAGTAAGAATGTCCAGCTAAACGTTCAAGCATTTGATCAATAAAAGGTAATGGAAAGTTATCCTTCCTCGTGGTGGCATTCAATTTTCTATAATCAATACAAACCCTCCAAACGGTTTGCACACGAGTTGGGACAAGTTCATTCTTATCATTCTCCACCACCGTCACACCTGATTTCTTTGGTACCACTTGTACCGGGCTCACCCACTTGCTATCGGATATGGGGTAGATAACACCCACGTCCAAAAGCTTGAGTATCTCCTTTTTCATAACTTCCATCATGGGAGGGTTCAAACAACGTTGCGCTTCCCTTGTAGGCTTTGCATCGTCCTCCAAACGGATCTTGTGCATACAAACGGCAGGGCTTATACCCTTGATATCGGCAATTGTCCATCCTATGGCCGTCTTGTACGTCCTTAGCACCCTTAGAAGTTTTTTCTCTTGTAATTCACTAAGCTCATTAGAAACAATCACAGGTAATTCTTCGTTATCACCCAAGTACAAGTACTTTAAGTGAATTGGAAGAGGTTTCAATTCTAACTTTGGAGATTTAACAATAGAAGGCACAAGCTTTTCATCATTGCAAGGTAAAGAAGCATATGAAATATTCTTAATTGTTGATTTTTCCGGTAATGAGTCAAGAGAACCAATGGTTTCTTTAATCTCATCACCATACTCCAAACCATTATCAGTGGGTGTAGTGAGGACGGTTTCCAAAGTATCAGCTTCATTCAACTCAAACATTTGTTGCGCAAATGTATCCATCACATCAATGAAGAAACAAGAGTGGACATCACTAGGATATCTCATCATCTCGAAAATGTTGAAACGTATTATTTCTCCATCAAACTCCATAGTTAGCGTTCCCTTGTCCACATCAATAATGGTTTTCGCCGTTTTCATGAAGGGACGCCCAAGTAGCAATGGAAGAGATGAGTCCGGTGAACTTTCATCCATATCTAACACGCAAAAGTCAGCTGGAAATACTAGTTGATTAACCTGCACAAGAACATCCTCAACAATACCCATTGGGTAAACATTAGAGCGATCGGCTAATTGCAATGCAATTCCAGCCTTTTTAAGAGGACCAAGATCGAGTGAGTTATACATAGATGCAGGCATAACATTAACGGATGCACCTAAGTCCAACATAGCTTTGTTAAATGTGGTGTTACCAATTGTGACGAGAATGTCAAAGCTACCGGGATCCTTGCACTTAAGTGAGAGCTTGTGTTGTAAGATTTCTGAAGCATTCTCCGCCACACTTAGCACTTCATTACCTTTGAGCCTTTGCTTGTTGGTACACAAGTCCTTCAACACCTTTGCATACTTTGGAACTTGCTTGATTGCATCTATAAGTGGTATGTTCACATGGATCTTCTTGAGAACGTCTAAAATCTCGTTTTCTAGTTCCGCCTTCTTGGAATTGGCAAATCTACGAGGAAAAGGTATAGGAGGAACATAAGTAGAAACCGGAGTTTTAGAGTTAGAAATAGGTACCTCAGAAGTTTGGGGAGAATCCTCATTTTTCTCCTCCAAAACAGGTTCATTTGGTGTTTCCATCTTGCCCGAATCAGTAACTTCGGGTTGCACAAGTTGTGTACCACTTCTCAACGTAATTGCATTGACACCCTATTTTGGGTTGATAGGTTGAGAAGGGAGTTTCCCACCATTTTGTGCCTTCAACTGATTCAACTCAATAGCCATAGAACCAACTTGAGTTTGCAACTCCTTAACCGTACTCTCCGTTCTTTGCATAAAAGATTTCAGCAACTCTTCCATATTTGACCCCTGATTTTGAGGTTGTTTTTGTTTTTGTGGAAATTGTTGTTGTTGTGGTTGAAATCCACTCGGACGGTTGAAAGTAGGTTGCTGAACCGCTCCTTGTTTGTTGGCATAGATAAAATTGGGGTGATCTCTCCATCCCGGATTGTAAGTGTTTGAGTAGGGATCATACCGTCTTTGTTGATTTGGAAAGACAACATTAGCTTGTTCATTGGGGTCTTCATACCCTTGAAGAGACTTTGGTATCACCGCGGCTGCAACTTGTTGCATCATTGCTGTCATGTTCCCATTTGTTGACGAAGTTCTTCGAACTCGCTCACTTCATTTACTCTCCTAAGAAGCACTTCTGAACCACGACTTGAAAATTGTTGCGAGTTCGCTGCCATGTTCTCAATCAACTCTCTAGCTTGTGCCACCGTTTTGTTCACTAGTGCACCACCACCCGCAGCGTCAAGAATATTCCTATCACTTGTTTGGAGTCCTTCATAGAAGTATTGGATTATCATAGCGTCACTAAATTGGTGGTGAGGACAGCTTGCCACCAATCTCTTGTATCGTTCCCAACATTCATATAAAGATTCTCCCACATTTTGCTTCATCCCGCAAATCTCCTTGCGAATTTGAGTAGCCTTTGATGCTGGAAAATATCTCTCTAAAAAGAGTTTCTTCAACCCATTCCATGTTGTGACACTTCCGGAAGGTAAATAATACAACCAATCCTTAGCACTATCCGCCAAAGAGAATCGGAAAACTTTCAATATTGCACCATCCGCATCAGTATCCGCTGGAAGCATGGCCGTGACAATAGTGTGGAAGTCCATAAGATGCTTGTTTGGGTCTTCATTCACCATGCCATGGAACTTTGGTAATTCTCTAAGCAACCCCGACTTGATCTCGAAAGTAGAGTTTGTTTGAATACACCATTGTTGTGTATCCAACTTGTGAGAAGCCAAGTCCTTGAATGTACGATTTGCATCACCTGTTGCTTCTTCTTCTTCAACTAGTGGTTCTTCTACGAATGGAACCTCTTGTTCTTCTTCTAGTTGTAACTCTTCTTCCACTTCTAACTCTTGTTCTTCCATTGTGTCTTGACTTGGTTGGAGTATTGTGCCTCTTCGAGTAGCTATCTCGCACCTTGGATAGTTTCAATCTTTAGAAGCCAGGGAATAGGTACCTGAAAAACAATTCTCACAAACAAGTAAGAAAAACGAAACAAGAAACAAAAAGCAAATATGAAAGCAGAAATGATGATAAGAAACTAAAAACTTAATAACTAGTTGTATGCCTCCCCAGCAGCGACGCCAAAATTTGATCACTGTCGTATGCGTCAAAAATAATTTCACTTTCCTAAAGTATATGATAAGAAAGAGTTCGTTTCCACAGAGAGGCAATTGTAGTTATTACGTATTCAATTTCCTAAGTAACCAATTAGGGGGATTTCTGATTTTATAAAGCAATATGAATTAAATTAAAAGCAAAGTAAATAGTAGAATGTAATCAATGAGAGAAAGATATTGGTCAATGAGTTCATCTTCTATCTTAAACAAGTGCTTGCATTCATGATTAGAATTACAATTTAATCTCTTTTATTATCAAAAGCCTAGAGAATCAAGAGAGCAAGATAATCTATTAATTTCCTAAGTTCATCAACATAGACATTAGAGCTGCGTATGTGAATTCTATCTAAAGAATAACCTAACGCCTTGCGCTAATTAAGTTCAATTCCCAGGAGCATTAAGTTTTCGAAATAGGCTAATCAATGCAATTGTCATACATTGCGCATGACAATTCGTACAAAGGTTAAACTCTACATATGATTACAAGAGTGTATCACTATAAACCATAATCATATCATGTTGTTGTATTTGGGTTTATCGCTTGATGAAAAACCCTAAAATAGCTATGGAAAAGGATGCAAGTTCAATTAATTGGCCACTTAACTAAACAAACACCTAAATCCTATCACAATACATCAATCATGTGATTATTAAAACATAGAGATTTGAACGATAATCAAGAGAGAAAACTAATGCATTAATCAAGCACAAGTTGTAGATATAGGACTATATCCTTAACCAATAATATAAGATTTAGCTACTCATAGCTATGGAGTTCATCATAATCAATAATCAAATAAAGAAGATGAAAAAAAAAATACGAAAGCAAACCCTAGTTGCGGCTATCTCCCAAAGCTCCAAGTAGAATACGTCATGTTAAAAGTTGTAGAAGTCTTCTCTTTTATAGCTCCTCTTGTTCCAAAATTAGGTCCAAGTCTTCAAAGTCCATTAGATGAAAATCCACGTGGCCCAAAAGTGAGAAAAAGACCCATGTAAAAACTCTGCCAAATCGTCGCCGGAAATGGCCGGAAAATTGTCTTAGGTGACCGGCAAAGTCCGCCCGGTCACCGGTCAAACGGGTCAATTCGGTCAAGGTCAGACGGGTCAACTCGATCACAGTCAAACCGAGTCAGAGGCTGAGTCAAACAACTCAGCTGAGTCAGAGTCTAACTGGTCTGACTTGTCAGGCCATATCTTCTGCTGCACAATCATTGTGCATAATAGCTCCTTAGCCAGCCATCTTGGTTGTGCATAACTTTGCTGCCATCTTGGCTCTTCCATTCTCTCCAATTCAACATCAGTTGCTTCTTTACTTCTCAAATCCACTTCTTCTCTACAATTTCTCCTCATCTTTAAAGCAGTCGTGCTTTTCAGACATAAATTTGCATTACTATAGCTGACATGCTTTTCAGACAAAAATTAAGAAATATAAGCAAATAATGAGAAATAGTTTGTCTCCAACAACATTTGCATCTTTTTGCCTTGTTCTTCTTCCTTTGTTCCAAATGACTCAAAAGTACCTAAATACTCAAAAACAAACATAAGATACATAATTTATAAGAAAACTTAGCAAAGAAAGCATAAATACTAGATATAAAATTAGGTGTTCTAGACACCTATCATATATGCATGATTGGTGGTTTTGAGCTCAGTTGCAATTGAAGTTGAAGTGATAACTGCTACTGAGTTGAACTTGGAGGTAATACTTTTGTTGGAGTTGGTATCTAGTGCAGCTGAAATGTGAACATTTAGGTCTGGTGTTGGTAATGACTCTCAACTGGAGTAGGTGGTGCTGAGACAATACAACTGAAGATGGTAATTGCAATGGTTTAGGTTTGTGAATGGAATTGAGTTCAGAGTTGCAGGCGGAGGTTATGATTACATGCTTGTGCAGTTATGTTGTGAAGCTGGTGGTCATGTGTGTAAATGGAATAGCAGGTGTTGGTGGATTGCAGAAGCCAAGGAAGGAGATTTGAGGTTGCAGTTGTCACTGTAATTGATGAAACTGCAGGCTAAGATGTAGATGTGCTATTGTTGATACAAGAAATCACAGGGATTAGTGGAAGCTGGCGTCGAGTGGAGTTATGGAACGAATGAGTTGCAGGAGGAATCCAGAGAAGGTTCATATTGAAATGTTGCTTGTGGAACTGATGCAACACCAAAATGGCTGGTACTAGTTGTATATTGGTGCAACACAAGACCAGGCTGTGCAAGATGGGTTTGGCCTGGCAGTCAGACTCTGACTCACCTATTTAGTGTCTGATTCGTTTCTGAATCAATCAGTCCGACTCGGTTAATGCCGTTAGTGACCGTTTTAAGGTATGCCTTTATGTTTGACCGATGACCGGGTGGATTTTTCCGGTCACTTGAACTACTTATCCGACCATTCTCCGGCCAATTTTCGGTCATTTTACCAGCTTTCCGGTGACCTCTTTTGGGACATATTTTCACTTGGGTACTACTCACATATGGGATTGGTGGACATCTTGTTATTTACTTTGGTCTTTGAAGACCTAGTTTTGGAAAGATGAAAAGCTACAAAAGAAGAAAGTTTCTACTTCTTTTGGGATCACGTATTTTCTACTTGGAACTTTGGAGAGCGGTGATTCTACTAGGGTTTGCTTTCGTTTATTTTTCATCTTCTTCAATTCATTTTTGATTATGATTATGATGAACTCAAAAGCTGTGAGTAGGTAAACACATATTATTGGTTATGGGATAAAGTTGATTTCCAACATGTTATTTGATTCAATGAATTAGTTTTGTCTCAATACTTTATTGTTTATGATTCATTATTAATATTGCCATATGATTTTAATGCTAGTCTGGTTGAGTCCGGAATCAATTAGATTAGTCATCATCTTTATTGCTAGATTAGGGTTATTATACGAAAAAGTGATAATTCCCGATTGCAAGTAGCATAGGTTCATTATTACTTGTAGTGATACATCTCTTTAATTTCATATGAATCATAACCTTTGTTAAAACGAATTAGTGCTTTTACACGTTTGTTTGCATTGATTAGTCTTATTTCATAGAACTTATTGCTCTTAGGGAGTTAAACTTAATTGTGCTTTTACACTTTAGGTTGCTTCCTAGGTAGATTTCACAATAGCATCTTTTAATGTTGTTTGTGATAAAATCGGGAAATAAACGGGATACTCTTGCGATCAAGGTATCCTAGGACTTTTAGTAAATGAGAGATTAAAATTTCATTTCTAGTCATTGATGAAAATGCATGTTTGTGAATGAAATTATCCCGTGACCAATATTTTCTCCTTATTGATTATTCAAGTTATTTTATTTCTTTCAATTTATTTTACTATTTAGATAAAACAAAAATCACCCCCCTTGGTTACTAAGAAACTGAAATTTTATAACAACAAAAGCCTCTCTGTGGGAACGAACTCTTTCTTACCACATACTTCATTTAAATTTAGTTGAGTGAGAAAGTGAATTATATTTGACGCATACGACAACGATCAGATATGTAGTCTCTCGGCTGGACAACGGCATATCTCATGAATACTGAACACTTCAGTAATTATTTCTATATTGAATCACGAGATTGACGGCTCCTAGACAATTTGCTCTGCTAGTATAGAGCGATAGCGTCTTCAGGATACAAACAACAAGTTTCCGTGACTATATAAAGGATATGAAGCTCCAGCAAGCTCATGTCAGAATAATTAATGCTCCTAGACAGCTTGCTCTGCTAGTATAGAGCCATAAGTTAATTATCCCTAAATTCTTGGATTCATCCACTGAATTTCCGAAAATATTCAAATATTTTCGCAATATTTCGTTACTTCAATCTATGGTTCTTCCCAGCAGAATTCCATGGGTTAGTAATAAATATTCAATGCACGGGCGTCTGAGCTACCTCCGAGTAATCCCCGGCTCAAAAGGTGCAAGTGTACTCAACGATGATGCACTAACAATCACCGCACGAACGAGTATTTCAAAATACGACGAAACGATGAACCTATGCAAAATAGGAAGGAAAATAATAAATAATTAAAATATTGACCAAGGCACCAGGGGATTGCGCTCGCCGACCGGCCGGCCGTGCCGTGGCCAATCCCACGCCAGTTTTATATTTTATCATATTTTTTGTTATTTTTCCTTGATCTTATGAAAATCCTTTCATTTGAACAAACATCCTTCGTTTGAGGAAACTCCTCAGTTTCATGGTGCTTCCTTCGCACGAAGGAAATAATATAAAATTGGGAAAAATATTATGGGGTCGTGATTGTTGGCCAACCGGCCATGCCTTGATCCCGGCCGGCCCCACACCTCATGGTTCCTCATTATTTTATTATTATTTCCCTAATCTCATGAAAACTCCTTCATCTCATGGTATTTTCATAAATACATGAAAAATAATATAAAATTAGGGAAACCCGTGGCCCCAGCCGGCCGGCCATGCCCTAGCCGGTCCCACACGCCCCTTTATTTTATGATTATTATTTTAAGGTTTCCTTCATCTCATGAAACTCCTTGATTTCATGGTATTTCTCTCAAATCAGGAAAATTCCTTCAAATCATGGAAAAATACATGAAAAATACATAAAAATTAGGGAAACTCGTGGGACCGGGCCAAAGCCGATCCCACACGCCCTTATTTTTATTATTTTAATATTATTTGCTTCCTTGATCCCATGGAACTCCTTCACTTCAAGGAAACTCCTTAATTTCAACAAATTCTTTTATTTCATGATATTTTAATAAAATCATGAAAAATAATATAAAATTAGGAAAAGGCACCATGGGACCGTGGTCACTGGCCGGACAGCCATGCCTTAGATTCAGCGGTCCCACGCTTCATCATTCCTTCATTTTATAATTATTTTCCTTCATCTCATGAAGTTTCCTCAGTTTCAGCAAAACCCTGATTTTATTGTATTTTCTCAAATGGTTGCTCAAACGCACGCCAGAAAATATCAAAATTCTCAGGACTGAGACGTAGACTGTTGACGATGTGAGCATGTTACCTTGACCGACCAAGGTTGTCTCTTTGGTTCGTAATGATCCGGTCCCACGTATTTTCATGGTTTGACCTAATTTACGCAATTGCACGTATTAGGTCCAAGACTCTTCCAAATAATTTTGGAATTTCATGAAGTGATCGTCATTCGATCCCACGTATTTTCATGGTTCGTAATCAAATAACAGGTTGGTTTCATGACCCCTTGGTCGGTCTCTCACCTCTCCATAATTAATTAGGTTTTATCACCTAAGGCTCAGACGAGCATTATATGAAAAATGATTAAACCAGCATTTGATCATCTTTTCACCAACTCTTCAAGGGGTCTTGGTATTTGCTCACGCGAGCATATGAACGCTACATGGTCGACCCATGGTCTCATGTAGCCGGTCCTCCTTCATTCCATGGTTAAATTTTCAATAAACTATCACTCGGTCATCAATTGATCAAATTAGGGTTTCTGAGTCCAAGGATCATAATTCCAGATTCGAACGCTAATAATTTTACGACGATCTCATGATCATCATTTTATTATACTCGGTTCAACTACCGGTATTCTAATTAATGTTTTATTTCGGTCACGCTGCCAATAATTCATCAGACGAGCAACACTTGCTCAGATGAGCAATATTTGCTCAAACCAAGGAATATTGGTTCAACTATCAATATTCAACGATTCATCGAATGAGCAATACTTGCTCACCTCAACTTGAGAATTACACCTCTGTCTCAACGGACACGTTCAATTCATGAGTTTCAGAACATTTTGCAGAATCATGTTCAACTCAGCAAGTACATGGACTCATCGTCCCATGAAGTCAGCAACTGACTAAATACACGTCCGCCCTGCAGACTCCACGTTCACGAGACATCAATCGTGTCACTTTGGGGGATATCAACTAGGGTTTTGGTCTGGAGGTCTACGACACGTGTGTTCATACACACGATGGAATGTGAACAAGTCGTGCAATCAATTGAAGGAGTTAACAAAGTAGTGGATGGAAAATCGACCAAGTCTCCGCACGATGAGCAACTGGTTTCAAACACGATTTCCACTTCCCACTCTTTGATTCCATCAACTATCACACTTCATGGGATCAATGTGTCTACAATTCCAGCAATATAAATAAGTCTCTGAATCATGATTGAAGAGAGAACAACAATCTCACGTCTCACAGACAACACAAGATTAACTCAACATCTGAGTAATTACTCTCAACAGAGATTCAATCATTCAACTTATCTTATTCAGAATTCAAAATACACCCACAATCTTTGATTACCATTGATTCCACAAATTTCTCAGATTCCATCCTACAGATCAACCCATCCTCTCTTGTGACCGAATTTACTCTGGAACGGCCATTGTCTTGGTTTAGGCCGGAGTACTACAGATTGATCTCTCGAATTCAAAGCACTCCCTTCTTACAGTGCATCTGTGTGAGGTTGAACATTTCGCTCGGTTCAAGGAGTCTCCTCCGTACGGTCGTCTCCTCAATTCCGTAAAAACCAGCAAATCGTTTTTGCCCCATCTACAATCAACTTCTGAAAAATTCGCAAAAGATTTCCAAGTTTCTCTTGCTAAAGAGTTTGAAATGAGCAATGTTGGTGCATTGAAATTATTCTTAGGATTACAAATTCAACAACATAAGGAGGGTATTTACTTATCCCAAGAGAAGTACACACGTAATCTTGTGTCAAGATTTGGTCTGGATAAGTCGTCTCCTAAGTTTACTCATATGCCTACTACTGGTAAATTGCACAGGGATGAGAAAGGAGCAAAAATGGATCAAAAATTATATCGATCCATTATAGGTAGCCTTTTGTATCTTACAGCTACTAGACCTGACATTTCTTTCAGTGTTGGTTGTTGTGCCAGGTTTCAGGCGGATCCAAAAGAATCTCATCTTGCAGCTGCAAAGAGAATCATACGATATATAAATCACATTGTTGGGTATGATCTCTCGTACACTTTTGATACTAATGTTGACCTTTCTGCTTATTCTGATGTTGATTGGGTAGGATGTGTAGAAGACAGAAAAAGTACATCAAGGGGCTTCTACTATGTAGGTCTCAATCTTGTAGCGTGGCATGGCAAGAAGCAGAACTCTCAATACCTGTCCACATGTGAAGCAGAATATATTGCTTCCGGATCGTGTTGTACTCAACTCCTATGGATGAAACATATGCTTGCTGATTATGGAATTGATACTGGAATAATTAAGATCTTTTGTGATAACTCCAGTGCGATTCGAATTACTGAGAATCCTGTTGAGCACTTAAGAACAAAGCACATTGACATAAGGTACCATTTTATTCGTGATATTTATGAAAATAGTATCATCAGTATGGAGTTTGTGCCTTCCGAACAACAATTGGCTGATATTCTCACCAAATCGTTAGACACTGCAACTTTTCAACACTTGCGGCAGACTATTGGTGTTGTTTTGGTTCATTAAAACGTTTCATTGACTCTTGCCCCTATGCTTATCCTTATATTTTGGGAAATTGAGTCTGAAACTCCAGTAGGTACTTTCCAGCTCAGTTTCTGTAGGATTGTCGTTATTGTCTTTTTAGTATCTCTTTAGTACTTCAAAATCCTTCTTTTCTTTCGAAATTAAGGTCGCTCTTGTTGTTCTTTCGGGAATGACATCAAATGGGGGAGAGTTCTTGTGAACTTGTGCTTAATGGTAATATCTTGCGGGGTGTGAAGCTATGGAATTTTATAGGGGTTATCTTGTATCTTAAAAATCCTTGATGAATGCATTTAGCTTCGGCTTTATGATTGCATCTAAATTAAGTTGGTATGTATTTTTTTTTAATCTATGAAATGTCTCTTGTGGAAATTTCACTATGATCCCGTTCTTTTACCTTTGCCAATTTTATTGACAAAAAGGGGGAGAAATAATGTAGTTCACACTACAAATACATATGATTTTCGGATCATTGTGTAAGGGGGGAGTGGTTTCCATGATCGAGATTGAGTATTGACTAAGGGGCAGTGATACATATCACCATAGTATTGTTGTTAAAGTCGTGATGCAATTGGACTTTGATGTTACATAATGATACTATGACACTGTATAATAATGATCGAGAATCTCGATTTCTCTCATTGTTATAGCTACGGATCTTCAACAACGGTGGTGCTAAACTTACAACCTTTGGGATCATTGGAGTACTTGAAAGGAAGAAGATTTCAAGGAACGTTGAAGATTAGACTATGGAATTGGAGCCACTAAAGTTTATCTTTTTTGTATTCCATATGTATTAATAGTTTTGTCACTAAAATTGACAAAGGGGGAGATTGTTAGAGCATAGATCGGTCGACCTCGCATGCGTTGCTATATCAAGCATGTTTGTTAATGTTAGTGATCGAAACTATGAGTCTTGATTTCTAGTCTATTATAGATAAGTCTCGGACTAGGATAGAAAAGTGTAGTTGAGCTCAAGGACTTCATGGCGATTCATCATACAACGACAAAGATCTACTCAAGGAACCGTGGAACTTCATCAACAAAAAGGTATGTGGAGACTTGAACTTATCTATCACTCAAAAGTATATCTATTCTATCTCATACTTCTTATGAGACAAAAAGTTGTATGCTATAGAGACTGGATCATACACATTTGACATTTCGAGCTGAGTATTCACTGCTTATCTTTTTCTCGAAATCGTGTGTTGGTAAAGCGTTTCGCTTTGATCAAGTTTATCTTCACCTAGGGACGAAAGTCATGAAAAGTTTCAAAAACTTTGTGAATTGCTCTGACGTGAAACGGTCTGTGAATAACGGTTATATAACGTCCTTTGAGAATGTCTCAATGATTGGAATTAGAGTTTAGATTACATGACCATGTATTCCTTAATCCGAAGTTTTCAAACTTTGTTGATTGAGAGAAACCGGAGGAATTGGCTTTGCCAAGTCCGCGAACTCAGTTTGCGAACTCAGTCCGCGAACTGACGGAAGTTCTCTTGCTGAGATTTCTGCTGGGATTTTCCAAAAACTCGTTTGTTTGTTTAGTCCGCGAACTCAGTCCGCGAACCTAGTCCACAAACTGGCGGAAGTCTCTTTGCCGAGATTTTCTGCTGAGTTTGGAAACCTCTGTCGGTTGTCTTAAGTCCGCGAACTTGTTTGTGAGCTTAAGTGGTTATGATCTAAAGATGTGCTCTGAACATGAAACTTAAACTACTAAGGAATACTTTATGCAAACCGTGGCTATAAAGTTCATGAGCCGATTCAATCGAATCGAATCATCTTTGTTTCAATTGTGTCTTGTGTAGTTACATAAGATCTCATAGCAATTGAACAACTCCCTAACTAGTTCATTTTATTCAATTGAACTAGTTATGGTGAAGAAGAACTAGGTTAATATGAAATACTCATATGGTTAACCTTTTGGGTTACTATGTTGAACCAACATAGACGTACACGTTTGGGCACGGTTTTCACAAACCCAGTAAACGTCTACCCAAGTGTGTGTGACAAGCTAAGTTTTCGATCTAACGGTTGAGAAATATTAGCTTGAATCTAAATCAGGTTTTCATCTAACGGTGAATATGGATTTCTTTTAACTAAGGCAAAACCCTGATTTGAAGGCTATATAAAGGAGACTTCTAGCATTGTGCAAAACTAATCCCCACACGTCTGTGTGATACTAGTGCGCTCGTTAGAGTCGATTCTCCTTTAACCTTTGGTTTTCTTCTCTAAAACCAGGTTAACGACTTAAAGACTTCATTGGGATTGTGAAGCCATACCGATACTACTTTTATCGTAGTTGTGTGATCTGATCTTGCATCTTCTATCGTACGAGTACAAGCTATTGATTGGCTTGAGATCGTGAGAGTTCTCCGATAGGCAAGATAAAGAAGTCACAAACATCTTTGTCTCACTGTTTGTGATTCCTCGAAAAACCGCTTGTGTAGCCAAGAAGGATTGTTGAGACGTGATTGATTAATCTAGGCTGTTCTTCGGGAATATAAGAACGAATTATCAATTGGTTCCTGTTCACCTTATTTTTATATCTTAAGACGGAACAAAAACCTAGGGTTTTTCTGTGGGAGACAGATTTATCCTTTGATATACTTTTCTGTGTGAGACAGATCTGTTTATTATCAAGTCTGCGATTTTGGGTTGCAGCAACTCTTAGTTGTGGGTGAGATCAGCTAAGGGAATCAAGTGCGCAGTATCCTGCTGGGATCAGAGGCGTAGGAGTACAACTGTACCTTGGATCGGTGGGAGACTGATTGGGGTTCAACTATAGTCCAGTCCGAAGTTAGCTTGGAGTAGGCTAGTATCTGTAGCGGCTTAATACAATGTGTATTCAGTCTGGACTAGGTCCCGGGATTTTTCTGCATTTGCGGTTTCCTCGTTAACAAAACTTCTGGTGTCTGTTTTATTTATTTTACGCATTATATTTTTTATATAATTGAAATAATACAGGTTGTGCATTAAAGATCATCAATTGGAAATCCAACCTTTGGTTGTTGATTGATATTGATTGATCCTTGGACATTGGTCTTTGGTACTGTCCAAGTTATCTCTCTTTGATAAAGACTCGCAGATTTCCATTTGCTTGAGTAATTCAAATCGAGATATTGAGATATAAACTCTTTGATATATCTTTTTATTGATTGAGTCTAACTGTCTAGTTGATTCTCATAAAAAGTATATTGCAGTTTCTCCATACAGATTGTTACGCGAAATATTGGGTGGTGTTGTTAGACCCCCGCTTTTTCACTAGTGTCTATAGAGGCTTAATACAGTGTGTGTTCAATCTGGACTAGGTCCCGAGGTTTTTATGCATTTGAGGTTTCCTCGTTAACAAAATTCTGGTGTCTGTGTTATTTCTATTCCGCATTATATTTTGCTATATAATTGAAATATCACAGGTTGTGCGTTAGAATCAATCAATTGGAAATCCGACCTTTGGTTGTTGATTGAAACTGATTGATACTTGAACATTGGTCTTTGGTACCGTTCAAGTGATTTCTCTTGTATTCAATTAGACTCGCAGATTTCTATTTGCTTGAGAAAGAATTGAATCAAGAAATAGAGATATAACTCGTTGATATACTTTATTAAGATTGAGTCTGTTGATTCTCTTGAAAGTATATTGGAGTTTGTCCATACAGATTGCTAAGTGAAATATTGGGTGTGGTTGTTGTACCCCCACTTTTTCAATGTGTATGTAAAATGAATTATTTTGTAATTTGTGTATCCATATGCAATAAAGTTTTGTCACTAAAATTGACAAAGGGGGAGATTGTTAGAGCACAGCTCGGTTGAACTCACCAAGCGTTGGTATGTCAAGTTTGGTTGTCATATTTTAGTATCAAAACTCATCTAGAGTCGCTTGATTAAATATTAGAGTCAACTTCGTTTAGGTTAGACTAGAAAGTCTAGGGATATTGAGACATATAAGTATTACTCCGAAGACCTGAAGAATGTGAATAAGTAGCGAACTACAACGAAGACATCATCCTTCCACTTGAGGTTAGTAATATTGACTTGAACTATTTTATTCCTAACGTATCTTTCAAGTCGTGTTATATTGAAAACATAACTACAAAGCTATATATACTATACATATTGTATAATACTCTGGTGATATGAAATGATCATAATATAGTATTAGGGAATTAGACTAGGAAGTATAACACTTATCTTTTGAACTTCGTAGATATGACATCGACATAATCTTGTATATATTGTTATGATTATGTGAATGGGTTATGGAGAAGATTTCATCATAAGAAACAATGTTTTGCATTTGTTTAAAGGAAGTACATTCATGAACTTATTTTATGAATCGAAAGGGAAATCATTAGGCTTATTGGTCCAGCTATTCATTGCAAATCTTTGGATGACCAATATGTGTGAGATGGTAGAACCGATCTTAACTTGTGTTATTTATCTTGGTATAACTAATCACAATGCCTGACTTATGATTTGCTATGACTAGTTTTTATTAATTGGTATAACCGATCCTAAGTTATCACCATGTGATGGTATGATCGATCCTTGTAATTAGTGTGACCGATCCTATTAATTGGTGTGACCGATCAAGAGTCTGTGTAATCGATCCTTGTAATTGGTGTAACCGGTCCTGGTAACTGGTGTGACCGATCACAAGTAATATCATGTGTAATGGAACCGATCCTAGTGACTGGTGTGGCCGATCACAAATATTTCCATAATTAGGTATAACCGATCCTAGTGATTGGTAGAACCGATTATACCCATGTATGTGATTTGGTATTTGATCAATCACATAGTAGTCTTGGAAAAACAGGTGAACCAATTCTAAACTTGTTTGGAAGTGTGGTATAACCAATTCCAACAATGCAAAACCATGTAAAATATGAAATATGGATTTGCAGTGAAATGATGCCAACATACTTTGAACACGAACAATAACTCTTATCATTTATTGTTCAAAGATATTCCTTAGTAATCCAGGTGATCTTGTGCCGAAATAAATTGAGAATCTTTTAATTAAGGTTTTTGGTTTTATATGCTCAATTAAATGCATATCTCTTGAGAATGAAAATTAGTTATGTGCATTTACTAATTGGAGATTTTGTATTGAGAGATTTTGGAAATATTGGACAAGCATTTATTGGAATTATGAAAACCGAATTTTGCCATTCATTGCATATCTTGAGAATATTTTCGGTTTTGGAAATTCGTTGGTGTCCAAACATCCTTGGTTTAAAAATACCTAAGTTTGCATTTCTAGCAAACTATCCTAAGAGTCAGGCAAACTTTATTTCTTGTTGTTTCTGGTGGAGCCGTCTATTCGGAGAGGAAAGTATCCTAAATAGGTGAAATCTCTTACGACCACTCGTTTAAAGACTTCGATTGTGAAAATACGGGGGTCTAACAACCACACCCAACAATTTGTTTGGCAATTTGAGAGGACTTACTCCAATATACTTTCTAGAGAATCAACTAGACAGTCAGACTCAATCTAGAATAAAGTATATCAAAGAGTTTAATATCTCTAACTTTTAATTAAATCCGCAATCAGCAAATAGAAATCTGCGAGCCCGATTGAATATAAGAGGAAGTACTTGAACGGTACCAAAGACCAATGTTCAAGTGTCAATCAATGTAAATCAACAACCCAAGGTTGGATATTCTAATTGATTGATCTTAACGCACAACCTATGATATTTCAACTATATAACAAAATATAATGCGGAAAAGAAATAACACAGACACCAGAATTTTGTTAACGAGGAAACCGTAAATGCATAAAAACCCCAGGACCTAGTCCAGATTGAACACCACACTGTATTAAGCCGCTACAGACACTAGCTTACTACCAATTAACTTCGGACTGGACTGTAGTTGAACCCTAATCAATCTCACACTGATTCAAGGTACAATTGCGCTCCTTATGTCTCTGATCCCAGCAGGATACTACACACTTGATTCCCTTAGTTGATCTCACCCACAACCAAGAGTTGCTACGACCCAAAGTCGAAGACTTGATAGAAAAATTTGTCTCACACAGAAAAGTCTATAGGATTGAATAAATCTGTCTCCCACAGAAATACCCAAGAGTTTTTGTTCCATGTTTTGATAAATCAAGGTGAAAAAGAACCAATTGATAAACCGGACTTATATTCCCGAAAAACAACCTAGTATTATCAATCACCTCACAATAAACTTAATCGACTAGAGAAACAAGTTATTGTGGAATCACAAACAATGAGACGAAAGTGTTTGTGATTACTTTTCTATATTGCCTATCGGAGATATAAAAATCTCGAGCCAATTATTTTAATTGTACTCAACATGATAGAAACAACAAGATCATATCACGCAACTACAAAGATAATAGTTGGGTCTGGCTTCACAATCCCAATGAAGTCTTCAAGTCGTTAACCTACAAGGTCTCGAGAAGAAATCTAAGGTTAAAGGAGAATCAACTCTAGTTATGTAACTAGTAACACACATGAGGTGTGGGGATTAGGTTTCCCAGTTGCTAGAGTTCTCCTTTATATAGTTTTCAAATCAGGGTTTGCAATCCAAGTTACCTTGGTAACAAAGCATTCAATAATCACCGTTAGATGAAAAACCTGATTCAACCAAGCTAATATCTTTCAACCGTTAGATCGAACTTAGCTAGTTACACACAAATGAAATGTACCCTCATTTAGGTTTATGTAACCGTACCTAAACGTGTACACCATGTTGGTTCACAAAAAATTAACCAAGGTTAGCCATATGATTACTCTCATATCAATCTTATTCATCTCAACCATAACTAGTTCAAATGACTCAAATGAAACTAGTTAAAGAGTTGTTAAATTGTTATAGAAAATACAATTGAAACCAAATCGGTTTGATTCACTTGAATCAATCATGAACATTATATCCACAGTTTGCAAAGATTGCATTCCTTATGATTTAAATGTTTAAGTCCATGAATTGACCGATTTGACAAAGTAACAAGCTTAAGTATGCGTACGGGTATGCGTACTTAAGCAACCGGATTTGAGTTTGTTAAGTTTCCAAACTTAGCAGAAATTTTCGGTTCGAAAACTTCCGCCAGTATGCGTACGGGTACGCATACTTAAGGTGACTAGTTTAGGAGTTTGTAATTCCCAAACTCAGCAGATAATTTAGGTTCGAAAACTTCCAATGGTATGCGTACGGGTACGCATACTTATCTTGTCTCCTTCACCAATTTGGTATACACACATATGCATACACTTGGTTCCCGGTTTGTGGATTTATACAGT
Organism: Papaver somniferum; assembly: GCF_003573695.1. Lineage (NCBI taxonomy): Eukaryota > Viridiplantae > Streptophyta > Magnoliopsida > Ranunculales > Papaveraceae > Papaver > Papaver somniferum. Next base: position 24,569,692 of record NW_020622381.1, read on the forward strand.
AATGTGCGAACACACTATATATATATATGCTTATATCCAAACATGGTTACATTCTCAACTCTTTATTTCAATCATTGAGACATTCTTCTGTAATGACAATAGCCATTTTCACACACTATTAGCACCAAAGCAATTTTCAAGATATTGAAATAATCATTATCGAAATATTCCAAGCCTACATCAAATGATTGTATCAAACAAACCATGTAAGATGTTACTCGGAAATTTTCTCATGATATAAGATGAACTTGGTCGACGCGAAAGCTTACCAACACATATTTCGAGAAATATATGAGCGAGATATACTCAGCTCGAAATCTCAAATGTGTATAGAGAAAACTATATCGTAACACGACTTATGTCTCAATATAGGAGATAGTAGAAATAAAATTTCCAAGTGATAGATGAGTTCAATCTCCACATACCTTTTGTCAAAGAAGTTCCACAAGCTCCCCTTAGTAGTTCTTCGTCTTCAAATGATGAACTCTGTGAAATCTAAACTCAACTGCACTATCTATGTCCTAGTGCGAGACATCTATAAATAGGCTAGAAATCAAGACTTATAGTTTTGATCACTAACATTGACAAACATGCTTGAGATAGCAACGCATACGAGTTCGACCGAGCAGTGCTCTAACAGATTGATTTGATTGACTAACGGTTAGTGACAAACTATGCAATTGCAGTGTTATTAGTTTTCAATTGATTTGATTGACTAAAGGTTGTTGAAACTTTGACTGCACCTAGTTTTTTTATTCTTGAGAATCTTCTATTCTGATATAAGATTCACCCAAACTAGATCGAAGTATCGACATGATCTTTAGAAATGTTGTTAGATCTAATGGCATCTTGTGATAATCCATTGTTAACAGACTCCGTATTGTACGTGATTGATCATAAGAGATTCAAGTGGTGTTGTGCAGGTTATTGAAGATTAAAAAAGGTTTAAAGACGAAGAAGATTTCTTATTGGTTTTCGTATCTTGTGAATTGTGTGCATAAACCTTGATCGGCTAGGATCCAACTAGAATCGGATTTATTATATTAAACGGAAGAGCCATTATCAACGACTCATATATATCTTTAGAAAATATTGATTAGAGTGGTTACCAAACAGATTCTTCCTTTGCTGTTTGGAATACGCTCCAAAGGACTTTCTATTCACGTGCGTGACTCTAGAAGTTGAAGGCGCAGGAATACTGAGGGAACTAAGTAGCTAGGGGTAGTCTGCTTGGTCTCAACTATATGAAGTTGGTTTAGATTTTGTATAGCGTCTTAATTCTGAGAGTATTCAAAAATGTACTAGGTCCCGGGATTTTTCTGCATTTGCGGTTTTCTCGTTAGCAAAATCTTGTTGCGTCTTTTACTTTGATTTTCGCCTTATAACTGGTTATTATAATAAAGTAAAATACACATATATGTTAACTCTGCATTACTGGATAGTGATCATATAGAGTTTGGTTAATACTGGACCTATTATCAAGTAACATACTTCGTTGTTGTCTCGATCTTGTATCCATAGTCAATCACACAAGTTATCTTGTTGTCGTATTGTCTCGATATCGTATCCATAGACGATCACACGAAGTGTGAACCGAATTGTTGTATTGTCTCGACTCTGTCCATAGACGATCACTTTTAGTAGAGGACTTATAGGTTGAAACAAAAATATTGTGGTGTATTTGGGTACCCTCGTCTTATCAGTCCCCTTTATTTTTCATTTTGATAGTGGAATTTTTTTAAAAAAACTGCTCAAAAAGGCTGAGGAGCTAAGTGTGATAGCAGGATTTCAAGTTGGGGACATCAAAATATCTCATCTCCAATTTGCAAATGATACCTCAATTTTCCTGGATGCGAAGAGGCTGCAGAGAACTTGCTGATGATTTTTTAGGTGTATGAAGCAATTATTGGACTTAGGGTCAATCTGGAGAAAAGCACCATAATAAGTTTGAATGTTGATCATAAAGTACAAGATTTGGCCAACATTTTGCTCTGCAAGATAAAAAAAACTGCTAATGAAATATTTGGGATTACCCTTATGAGCTTCAGCAAAAAAAACCCAATATATGTGAGGTCATTATTGAGAAGTCTAATAAAAATCTTGCAAAATGGAAAAGGAGATTCTTCACCAAAGCATGGAAGATTATGTTCATCAACATAAGTCTTGTAAGCTTACCCATTTACTTTATGTCTATCATGCAAATAACAATTTCAGTTGAGAAGAAACTGATAAAAATTATGAGAGATTTTCAGTGGGACTCCACAATAGAGAAGAATAAAATTAGTTGGGCAGCATGGGACAAGCTCAGTAAGTCAAAGGAGGCAGGAGGGATAGCAATAGGAAACTTAAGATGCACGAATAAAGCCCTCCTAGAAAAATGGAGCTGGAGGTGTATAATAAAAAAATGTGTTATGTGGAGGAAAGTAATACAACAAGAACAAAGTCAGAAAAGGAGACACTTTATCCTTAAGAATTCAAACTCTCATATGTGAGAGGATTCTGGAAAGGAATTCAGAAGGAAAAATGGTTATTAGAAAGAACTTCTAGCATTCAAATAGGAAATGGTAAAAGTTGTAAAAATCTGGAAGGATAACTGGCCGGTAACTACTCCTATATACCTCTTTTATCCATCTTTTTCAAGCTCTCACTGAAAAAGAATGTAACAGTAGCAGAGTTGTTTGCAGATGGGAGATAGACAATCTCTTTAAAAAGACAACCTAGTACAGGTGAAAGGAAAGATATAGAGAGGTTATTTGCTCTATTAGGAGAACCACCTGATTTGGTGGAGGAGGATGCTGACTCCAACAAAATCAAAGAAGGACATGTTTGGCTCATATCCCAACAAAATCAAGCTTTACAACCGACAAATGTATTCCCTCATAAGCTCATTTGGGTGAAGAAGCTTCCACCAAAAGTTCAGGTTTTTTATGTGGTTGGATTTTGTGGACAACCTAATCAAAAGGGGTGTTGACATTGAAAATGTCAGGTGCAGCTTGTGCAATGTAGACAATGAGAATTTAGATCATCTGCTATTGCATTGCACTTATTCTGCAGAATTGTGGAAGTATTTTATCTCCAGCTTTGATATACAGTGGTCTTTCAATCCATCATTCAATGAACATATTCAGGAGTGGGGCATCAACAAAGAAAAAATAAAGGCAAAAAAATTTTGTTTATTTTGCTAGCTGCAATCTTTTGGGTCCTCTGGAGGGAAAGGAACCTGAGAGCCATGACAAAGAAGAGGGATATGTATAAGAATAAATCCATTATAGAGGTGAAGAAATTTATCTTTCAATGGAAATCAACTCACAACTGGTTTCATATGAGAACTTTTCGGGATTTCATTACAAATTGGGTGGAAATTCTGAATTGTATATAATTTTCAGGTGAAATGATTGATGGGCATGAGGCTATGGATTAGGCCCGGTTTATAATTTTTTTTTTTTTTTAATAAATCCAAGAAAAAGAAGGAAAAAAATTTGTTCAGGTTCGCACTGGAATATGGTCTACGCTTTGTCAGTGAAGGCGGTGGACTACCCGACGTGGTCAAGAGTAAAGGTGATCATAATGAAGCAATACAATCAAAAATTTATCTTAGTATTCTTAAATTTGTGTCAACATATTAATATGGCTCATAACATATAACAGATGCACTGCATGTCCACAAGGCATTCACTTTATGTAATGTGTTTAGACCAAGCACTATGGCGAGGAATTTCCCTTAGCTATAGCTTATTTAAATCTAAGAAAAAAGGGATACAGGACAGCCTCACTATGGTGTTGTGCCATCCCTTAGCTATACTGCACGGAAACTCAGTTTCCGTTTTCCCAATTTTTTTGCGTTGGAGTAGATGTATAGGTTAAAAGATAATTAAGAGAAAAAAAAAACAAAAAAAAAAAGAGATGTAATAGGTAAAAAAAAGAGTTTTAGTTGAAAAAAGAAGACTGAAAAAGAGAAATATGAGTATAAAACTGTGAAAACCAGAAACGGATAGTCTATTCGTCAGAAATGGTTAGCTGCTTCCGTGTAAAATCTCACGGATACTCAGGATCCGTTTCCATTAACACATGGATACTCAGTTTCCGTAAAGTAGAAAATCACACGGAAACTGAGTTTTCGTGTCAGTTTGCTTCCCTACAAAGTGTATCAGATGTGATCCACTTTTGAATGTAACTAAGAGATATCGCTACACTTAAGCGACATGGAAGACCATGATGGTTGGATTTCGCTACAATTAAGCTGTAGCGAAGCGAAATCGCTTACCACGGTGCTTGGCCTTCCAAAACAAGAAAACGCTAGCGTGTTATATTATACCGACCCTGTTATAACCGGGACAGTAGTGCGTGGAACAATTATGAGAAGACGTGGCACAATCTAAACAATTGAGAAGGGAATAATTCTGGCATTCACATCAGTAATGGGATGGAAATGAAAATGATCAAGGGTCTAGATTTATTATCTCATATTTTCACCACATAATTTGTCCCATGTATAACTATGGTTGTTCAGGTCGGTTTTGGTTCGGTTTCTAGCCAAACCAAAAACGAAACCAATACTATCGGTTTCTAAAAATCTAAACCAAACCAATCCATTAACCATTGGTTCGGTTTCCAAATGGTTCCAGCCGGTTTCGGTTTGTCCCAGTGGTTTTTGTTTAACCAATAATTATGTCAAACGACTCAAACAAAAGAAAAAATACACAAATTTACAGATAAAAAAATCGTAGCTGCCGATAGTATTGGTTTACTCAAATTTACAGACAAAAAATTTTTATCAAGAATAGTTAAAGCTTACTCTAAATCTAGAGATCAAAAGAAGATATATAATGTATCTTAATTTAGTTACTGCCGAAAGTAGCAGCAGTGGTTGCTGTAGTTAGGGGTGGAGAAGGGAGGCGACTGAGAGAAGGAGAAAGAGAAAGAGGGAAAATATCATGATGAAATATTAGATTTAGGGTTTCTATTTATCCTCTAAATCAATGGGTAGAATCTAATACTTGTAAATCAAGGTAGAAACTAAGTTTAAAAATTAATCGGTTTTCCAATGGTTTTTGGTTCGGTTTTAGAGGTCAAACAAAACCAAAACCAACACTATCGGTTTTCCACTTTCTACACCATAACCAATCCATTAGTAAATGGTTCGGTTTGGTTTCTTCTTAATTGGTCTGGTTCGGTCCGGTTCCAGCGGAAAACCGAACGGGGAAATTAGGCTAAGACCCAACCCATGGATAACCCATAATATGAGGCCCTTAATTAAAAGAAGTTTAAATGTAGGCCCCGAGTTATTAAAAGACATTCATGCCCTTTTATATATTGTCAAGCCCCAAATTAAATAAAATTTAAATTTAGGCTCAAAATTATTAAGTATAGGCCTAAAATTATTAAAGTATAGTGTGAATGTGTAAACATAAGTTACACATGCATATGGCATGTGTATCCAGAAGTTACACATCCTTATGCCACGTGTAATGCAAACACATCAAAAAAATAGACATAAAAAAACGCATACAAAAATTACATGTATTACTTTAATATTCATTTACAATAATTTCTTAGCATGTGTAACTAGAAGTTACACACGCTTCTGTCTATTGTAATTGAGAGTTACATATGCATCTATCTAGTGTAATTGAGAGTTACACATGCATCTGATTTGTGTATTCAGCGTCAACTCCAATTCCAGCGAGACCATTATCACATTTAAGCAATTAGCTTTTATGAAGTTATCTGAAACCTGAAATATAACAACAAGCAATCAGTATTTATAAGATTAAAATGAACAGTACATACAACAATGTATATTCAGTTCACCTACACGAAATCACATTCTATCATAAGGGTGAAATCAAGTAATTAAAAACCAGAGCTTAAGAAACAACTTTGCTGCAAGAATTCATTTTTTTTGCAAACTTAAAACAAGTGCTAATCAAACACACCAAAGTATAATCATATGCTACAGATACACATCCACATAGCATGTGTAACTCACAATTACACATTCAACTAGCATGTGTAACTATCTAATTGAATCATATTATATATATTTCAATTACACGAAATCACATTCTATCATAAGGGTGAAATCAAGTAATTAAAAACCAGAGCTTAAGAAACAACTTTGCTGCAAGAATTCATTTTTTTTGCAAACTCAAAACAAGTGCTCATCAAACACACCAAAGTATAAGCATATGCTACAGATATACATCCACATATCATGTGTAACTCACAATTACACATTCAATTAGCATGTGTAACTATCTAATTGAATCATATTCTATATATTTCAATTACACGAAATCACATTCTATCATAAGGGTGAAATCAAGTAATTAAAAACCAGAGCAGTTACACATCCATAAAGCTTGTGTAACTTGCATGGGTAATTTTTTGTTCATTTTAGCATGTGTAATTACAAGATACTCATGCATTTGTCTAGTGTAATTCAGAGTTACACATGCATCCTACTTGTGTAATTACGAGTTACACAAGCATATAACATGTGTAACTAGAAATTACACATGCATCCTACTTGTGTAATGTGAATAAATGCGCAGTCTAAACATATAATTTGAAACTAAAAACAACAAGAGAGGGTTCTAAAAAGGTGTACCAGCAAGCAAAGAAATGTCATCTTCCATGTCTCATTTTCACCAAGCATAACTACAATCTGAGGATCATCAAACTCTTCCTCCATGATATGAAGCTCAAATTTCCCTATCTGCAATACGAATTAATGTCGAAAGATGAGGTCAATTCATGAACTATCGCATCCTTGACAAGGTGGTTAAACAATAAAGTCTTCAAACACATATGTAAACGAGAAAATAAACATCCCAATTAGAAGCTTCGCCAATAATTTTCTCATACATTAAGACAACTGAAAGTCCTAATGATTCAGCTAATCCAGATTCTTCAATTATGTCTTTAGTTAATGATATTTCATAGTCAAACAAGCATTTACAGGTATAATAGCAACTAAATCTCCTTCATTTAAATCAAATATGGCTTTTACTGAAATCGAATCTTAACTGTAGCATAAGTTGTTATCAAATAATTACCTATGACGACTGTCACCACCACTTTCTAGCAAACGAACATCATAACATAGACTTTATATCCTATCCAATTAGCATGTGTATCTATAAGTTACACATCTAATTATCATGTGTAACTAGTAGTTACACATCTAATTAGCATGTGTATATATAAGTTACACATTTAATTAACACATATAACTAGTAGCTACAAGTCCATTTATCTTTCCAAGTTACAACACTCTGCAAATATGATCAAATCATGAACTGTACAATGAACGTATAATGTATGTTGATGTATATAAGAAATCACAGACCTACTCCGTAGAACGATACATGGCATGACTATGCATTAAGATTCAGATACACCAGATTGGCCTCCAGCAATGAGCACGCAGTTTTGTACAGGAACTCCAGCATACTATGCCCCAGCGCGCAATGTAGTTACGATCTGAAACAAAATAAACAAACTTTTCAGTCGACATTGTATTAAGATCAACACCAATACTAAGCGCCGAAGCAACCTCTTCTGCTATCTTTTGCTTCTGTGCCTAAGCTACTCACAACGAAAAACTTCAAAAAGAATTTGAGTGCATTGAATAGTTTTTTTCCTTTTTCATGGAAGAGTCAAGGGAGAGAGTTTTAGGATAAATAATTGACCTGCTTTACTCGCTTTTTTAGCTAGATCATCATCCAAACTGAATGATGGTCCTTTTACTTAGAACAAGCTGGCCATAAAGCAACTACCAACCAATGTTATCTAGTCATTCCAATATGCATGATATACCTTTTCATAAGAACCTGCAATATATAGAACATAAACTTTATATCCCAGGATGTGTAACTGCCCATATAACTACTCTTTTCATAAGAACCTGCAATATATATAACATAAACTTTATATCCCAGGATGTGTAACTGCTAGTTACACATCCATATAACTACTCTTTTCATAAGAGCCTGCAATATATAGAAAATAAACTTTATATCCCAGGATGTGTAACTGCTAGTTACACATCCATATAACTACTAGTTAGCAGAAATCATCATTAACGAAATAACTTAAAACACATTCCCAAACTTGAATGGATACATAATCACCTAACTGAATGGACATAAGAACAACAAGTATAAGAGTACCTAAAAGAGCTCATCAAAATGAGAAGCTCCATCAAATATTAATCAAATTCTTTGTAATTGATCACCAATATCAGCAACAGAAACTAAACATGGTTCATCCTCTTTCTTCTCATATTCTGCTTCAATTTTATCCACTTATTACTCAATCTTCCCATCAAAATTATCACCACCACCGTTAATTAACCCTGTAAAACCAAATTGAAATGTAAAAACCAACAAATCGAAACTAAAACAACAACAACAAAAAACAAAAACGTGCCTAGATTCAAATTACATGAATCGATTGATTCAAGAAAAATCATGTGTTTCCATCTCCGATCTCATTTGACGGGTAAAGGATATTAAGATGCTCTGAGTTCATAAATAAACTTATATTTTCTATCGGAAATATAGGTTAAAAGTTAAATCAACTTTCAATTCGAAACCCTAGAAAATTTGTAGACAATTTTTTTTTGAAAATTTCAATCTCAAAAGAGAGATCAAGATGAAATAACTATAGATCTATGTTCTAATCATGTTTTGAATAAAGATTTATGGATGAAATCAGATCGATTAGGTTTTCAAAAGTAAACAAAAAAAAATTTTCTTCTGATTTCGATTTGGAAATCAACAAATTAGAAGTTTAAATTGAATGAAAAGATGAAGATATATCGAACTTATCTTTGTCATCATGATTTGATGATTAAATCTTCATTTCTAGTTGTTGTTGAAGATTTTCATTCACTTTTCTTCACCGATATGCACTGAAATCGCAAGAACAAGAGTTGTTGAGGATATTGTTGTGTGAGAACTTGATTTTGGGAGATAAATCTTGTTTCAGATCTGGAAATGAAGAATTTGACGAGAAACCATATCTGCAGAAGAAAAAATCGTCTGGAGAAGAGAGAGAGAGAGACAAAATCTGAAAATGAAAGTATTTTCTGATATTCCTCTAGTATTTATGGTATTATTAAAATTCGTAATAATTAATTATGGGTCAGATCTGAAATTTTTTGATTTTTTGGGCCTAACAATACCATTTTCCTAAAGTATGGAGTTGATAGGGGAGGATCCATTTAATGGGACTTCTATATGTTGAACCCATATATTATGGGGTTCTAGTATTTTTCACAAACCGAAACCATGTTCAGCCCTATGTATAACGGTTTCGGTATTATACTATCTCTCCAACACAGATGCTATCACTTTTGTAGAACTGAGTCGACTGACCTCTAACACATCAATCCAAATTCAATTAGCTCAACTGTTGATCACGATTTTTAACTATTTATCACACTTTTAAGTTTTTTAGATTTTAGGGCCAAGGCGCTAGTATCGGCAAGAAGATCAGAGAGATTCCGACTCCCTTAATTAAGGACAGTTTCTATTTCTAGAATATGGGTCATCTTATTTCTTACATTTTGAATATTTGAGGAACCGAGCCATTTCAATTCTTTAAGGGAGGACGGAGGGTGGAATGGGTATCTCTTTGCTCAAGGAAACGGTAACCAGTGAGGTCCTACTCTCTCCCTGAAGCCTCAGCCCTACCACCACGGCTTCTTAGATTCTCTGTTTTGTTTGTTGTCTTCTAAAACAGAAAATACAACAAAAGAAAAAGCATGCTGTCTGCGAGCCGTCATTCAGATCTAGTAGAATACTTATAATCGGCAAGTTGACCAGTACTAGTTCCAAATTTTGATAAAGTAACAGTACCTCAAATGGCCTAAAATCTACGTATTTTAAAAGAAAAACGCCTGAAACTGAGTTACATGCATGCTCGAGCTTGGCATCTCAAAGTGTTATGTTTCCGTTAGATTCATTGCAAAACGGAATTGGTCACGCCAAGGTTAAATTGGTCACGCCATTCAACTTTAAACAATGCTCTCTTACAGCATTGCCCTTCAGATCACACTGTAATACAGTACTTACCTTTCACCTATTACCTATTTCCGTGCCAAACAAAATCATGATCACTAAACACGAGAACTGGCAATGTAATTATACTCTTTATCATTTTAAATGAACCTTTAATCAGTGTTTTAGGACCCTACATTTTACAGCTTTTAATTAGTTTTAATCATTAAGTCAGTTCTAGTAGTACTACGTAGGAAAACAGGGTCAAAGAAAGGGTATTATTGTCCACATTTTAACTCAAATCTCACTCATTTAAGACATGATCAATCATAAATATACTAATCAACAACCAAATCTCCAGTAATACGTGTCCACGTAGCCAAAACTGATTCTTAATCTCAAACAGAAGAAATCAACTTTGACTTGAAAGTTGAAACAATAAATAGCTCAAAGAAAAAGCCAAAACTGAAATCAGCTTCTTTTTCTGCATAACAGTACTTTTTTCTTGAGTACCGAAACATACTGCTTTATTATTTTATTTCACTTTAATTGGAACAGTGAAAAAAAAAAAACATAAGCATGGCTCCACCTGGAAATATCAGTACTTGTTCGTCTTTATTTTGTCTCTGATTTTCAGAAAACAGTCTTTCATGAATTTGGCTAGCTACTTGTTCTTAGTTATAGTGTGTACCAGCAATAACTGTAACCTATTCTGCAATTTTCTTCATGGATTTGAAGTTATCAAATCAATCAAAAGTTTTTTTTTTTTTTTTTACTTTTTACTACTTTCAGTGAAACACTAAAACAACATAACAGGACCAAAACAATCACATCCAGGATAACTTCTTGTTGTTGGACTTCATTTCTTTAACACCGAAATAATGGTAGAGCCTAGCTAGAAGAAGACTTCGGAGACACAACAGGCGGCCCTGTGCAGCGGTCTATCTATGGTGGTGGTGCTTGATGAAGAACAGGATACTAGAAGATGGAAGTGGGAACCATCTGGCGTGTGACAGTCATGCTACAAATCAATCGCAGGTCAATGCTCCCCTTCACTTCTACTTTTCCTTGTGATTAACTATGGATTCCTCTGGTCCCCTCAAAACTCTCCTTCTTGTGTGGCTTAAGCAGCATTAACTCGCTCATGACACGTGACAATCTAGCTCACAGGGGCGTTGCTCTTGAGAATAGGTGCATTATTTGCAATGAAGATGCAACCGAAACAATTAATCACCTCTGTTTTGGGAGGGTACTGTTATTTCTATGTTTCAGGGCAAATACAACCAAGGGTTAACGGAAAACTACTCCCTTACGCAGGTTGCTGGAGACTCCGGAAGGAGAGAAATAAGCGAGTCTTTCTGCTATCTATAAGAAATGAAGTGGAGTGGAGTGGAGTTTTGTTACTGCTTCATATAAGAACCCCTAATGTATAGTTTATTTTCCGACTCTTCTTCACTGTGATGGAGTGGAGTTTACTCTTGTACATTCTTTCTGCTATCTATAAAATTTGTTGTTGTATTGATTAAAAATTAAAAAAATATTCTTTTAACCTTTTTTTTTTTTACAGTTCTGTTGAATCATCATAATGATAAAAATACTGCATCGCATCAGCCACTAATGCTGCCTTTTAAAACTAAAAACAATAACAAAGAAAAAAAGAATGTAAACTAAAAATGACTACTTTGCTAATCTTCTCTAAATATTCAATTTTCCTAAACAGTATGTTACCCGCAGATGCAAGGTTGTCAAGTGTGTCCCTGCGAAACACCAAAAATTTGTATGTAATTAGATATGAAACATGAGTTTGTTTATTGGCTTATGAGAGCAAGGATTCAGTTAAGAACACCGGTTACCTGATCTTAAATGAGAATGATTCCCTGGGACAAATTATCGGTAAGTAGCTGTTGTTGGTTAAAATGTGACGAATTGCATATGCTGGCCTGTGCGTTTAAGTTAGTGACAAAATCTGGCAAAACAAAAATAGATGGAGACAATTCAGAGAAACGAAACACGGTCGGAATTATTCAATAGCAAAAGTGAACCAGAGTTGAAGAGGAACTAGAAGAAATAACAAACAACTGACCTGTTTGTTATGAGGGATGGATTGTCTCCATCACCATCTGAGAGAAAGAGGTTTTTTTGTTAACAATATCTACCTGCAATTGGGGACCAATGGACCATTAGTACAAAGAAGATGGACCAGTCAAGCAACTTTTTAGAGGGAGAAAAATGTGACACTTTCTGTTATATGAATTAGATTCAAATGGCTAAATGGGCAAGAAGATTCAAATACCTTGTGTGGAAAAGAATACAAGAATCAATGAGCTTTAATAGGCCCCAACTTTGTCTAAAATCCTAAAACTTGAAATACCCGTGAATGAAACAACACCATCACTTTCCCTGAATGTGCAACTCTGTACCTTGCTACAAATGATGGAAAAAATAAATTCTTAACACAAATAGAGATCATATGTGGGTATGGTCTACAGAGGGAGAGAGATTTGTACCATGGTCTCAATAGGTTCCCGCACCGTCAAAAGAAATTTAGTTCAGTATATCCATATGGGTGTGGTAAAAGTTCTTCGATCTCAACACGGGAACTTGAGTAACTTGTACTTCTCTTAACTCGACTGCGGTTAATTGAATGAACCTCTGCCGTGAAGAAGCTATAAACTGGTCTATGATCTGATAATGTGGATTCACCACGAACATAAGATAATTGCTGAATACCTCCTCCATACCATAATATACGGTCGCACCTTCACTCACAAACAGATAGCTACATCAATTCCACTTTCAAACTGGGTTAAGAAATAAAAATAATGATAATAAGAATGTTTTGAGGTGTTAATCTTTTCCTTGAGTAGATGTTTCTTACCATGCAGGGGTTCGGCGTTTCTCTCTAGAGTGCATGTCTTCACCTGCATATCTATCAGAGTTATACGAGTATTTGTATGTAGGTGGGAAATATATTTTTCCTTCGTTCCATCCATCAAAGACATGGCCACGTCTCTGCTCTAGGCGAAGCTGCTCGAAGAACAATGAAACGTTTAGGTTAAGAACTAAGTTCACACTTTACACAAAGCGAAAAGAGAAAGAAGACTTCTCAAGAGAACTAACTTGCCTGATCATTTTCTAGCAATGCTCTCCAGTTTTGCATCTGAACAAGCGCTTTTGCAGAACGATAAGAAAGAGCTATCCGATAATTCAGATCGCCCAGCCATATGATTCGACTAGAAAGACATAACAGGAACGAAATTATAGCCCAAATGAAATACAGAAAATATATAAGGATTGCAAGAACAGTTACTAATGTATAGTTGAAGAAGATGGTGCTTACTCATGCTCGAGGATTGTTTCAGGGGATTTATCGTCTCCCTGCACTCGTGGAAACCTTGTCTTCCTCAGAATCTCCATGACATCAGAGTTTCTTCTTAGTTCATCACCCTCCTTCTGACCTGAAGTTAAATGAGTACACACAAAGCAGAAGCTTGTTTGATGCAGCGACATGCTGATTGCGATTGATCCCTACAAATCCCAATGCAAAATATGTTTTACTTGTTAGAAACTTCAAATTTTGTTCCAAGTTGATAACCACAAAAATGTTTAATAAAAATAAGGTTCATTAGAGCAAGAACAATGTACCTTGTTCCCTAGATATCCCATCAATCCTCTCCCAACAGAAGAGACTTTCATGTTGCGCACATCATCTTTAATTTCTCCTCGTACCCATACAGTGAGAAATATTCCAACCATTTGCTTACTAGCTACCAAGCAGTACCTAGAACGCCCTGCTGGTCTTTCTCTCTCGTCCATTGCAGACCCACCATAACCATAAGATGACGGTGAAAGATATGGCATATTAGGTGAATCCCCAGGACAGTAATCGTCTTCTGATGAACCCCATCTGTAACTGGGACCAAAGTCGCTCGGCCTATTTCCAACATAATCACTAGGCCGGTTACCAACATAATCGCTATGCCTGCTACCAGCATAATCGCTTGGCCTGTTACCGGCATAATCACTCGGCCTATTACCAGCATAATCACTCGGCCTGCTACCGGTGTAATCGCTTGGCCTGCTACCGGTGTAATCGCTTGGCCTGCTACCAGTGTAATCACTTGGCCTGCTGCCGATATAGTCACTCGGACGGTTGCCAAAAATTACACGATCACAAACACTGTATCGACGATCAAGTTTAGGTTCCATTCTCATGCTGCGAGCTGACTGGAAGGATCTGCGGTGGAAAAAAGCTGAGGTCTTTTGCCTTGTTGATCCCTCAAAATCGGCATCCAACTCTACAACCGGGTCAGGAATGGGAGACGGAGTATAACAACTCCCACTACCACTGGAGCCAGGGAGATTGTTTAAGGTTTTCCGAATAAGAGCCAACCATTTTTTCGCAGGTCCATTGTCTTCTGCCCCTAAAACATTTCCAGCATTTAATGGAACAATTTCCTGAAATCTGTGAAACCGATAGACAGTACTCAATTTTACCTCGTTGTCATGACAAACTTTGCATAACTAGAGAACATAAGAAGATAAAAGCGTAAATGATAGACAAATGAACATACCCTAAAACATATATATCAGCTGGAGGTGATGTATGAAGCCAATCTTCAAGACTTAAATAACTTGGTGGAGATTTTCCACCCACATTCCAAGTAGCTACAAAGATTCTATTCCACCAGCATTGAAGAAAATCAGAAAGCTAAAAATCTTAACTAAAACGTTATCAAATTGAACATAAAAGAGGAAAATACACATATACATGAACTTACTTATAGTTATGAATGTCAATAACTTGAGCTGGTTCAAAATCAACACTTGCTCGCCGGACTCTTTCAACATTCCGTCTATCCAGTCTTTCTGTTCATACATTTGGGGAAAAACAAAAATCAAAATCATCCAGGAAACCAAAAGTATTTCACAGATTAGTGATAGTGGGGTTAGTCATAAGCAACCGGTCCAAAAGCAAAAGAGATTAGAAGAGTCTCTGATGAGAATACTGAACCTGTTTTGCTTTTCTTTATTGTGCAAGATTCTCTTTCTGAGAAGCTGTTTCTCCACTCTCCATCACCACCTGAAAAAGCAAAAACATAATAAAGTTGTTAAAGCTGCTGTTGTTTGATCAATGCATCCTTCAAAGTAAAACAAAAAGAAGGCATGTTTTGAATTTAGAGTAAGTTATAACAAAATCCAATAATCATTACTGCAGAAGAATACAAATGAAACAAGCATAAAGACAAACACATAGAGCTAAGACAAGAAATCCAATCAATCTTAGATTCTTAACCTTAAACCCTAACTAAAAGCATGTTTAAAATGTTAATAGAAATGAAAAGAGGGAAAACAAAGATTGCCCATACCTCCATAGCAAACATCATCTGCATGAAAGTCTTCAGCTTTGCTCTTGATATTGAACCATTTCCTAACCAGATTCTTAGACCATGAGAGCTACTCTTGCACAAAAAAGAAGAAGTTTAGAAGTGGTCTTAAAAAATGAGATAAAACTGTATAAAGAAATGAGTTTTGGTCTAAAGAACCTTGGATTTTTTCTGGTACCCATCTCTCATTGTATTAACAACTCTTCTTCATACAGATCTCCAGTTCTCTTGAAATTGAAGTAATACAAGAAAGCTAGTGTATTTAGTTCAAAACAAAGTGCCCATGAATAGAAATTTTCTCTATTTTTGACTGCTAAAACCTTCCTTATAGAAAATGATCAATCACCCAATTAATAGGTAATTTCAAGACAAGGAAAGTGCCCCAGAATAGAAAACTTTGAAATCAAAGAAGAAGAAGAAGTTGGAGCAAAACAGAGAGGAAGAGAACAGTGTAATTGGTGGCAAAGAAGAAAAGAAATGAAATGAGGGATTCTGAAGTTAGAAGAAGACAATGTAGCAGACAGAAAATAAAGAGCAAGAAAGAAAGAGAAAGAAGAAGGCTTCTCTCCAAAGTGTTTGTGGAATTTGAAGAGAATAAAGTGCAAGCTAGAGAGATGGAGAGATGGAGAGAGATCAAATTCAAGGCCTTTTTACAAGAAATCTAAGACTGATTTCTGAATTTTCAATGTATTTTTCTTCAAAAACAGAAACTTAAACAGTAAAACGCACAATTGTTGTTGTCTACTAAACAAAACTGCCATGCCCCTCTCCCCCATAATCATACTAGTCTCCCTTTAAAAAAATAGGGAGCTGCTGCAGTAGTAGCACTGACTATGGGTCAGTAAAGCGATCAGGAGGGGTCATCTTTTATTACCCTACAAGTTGTGTACCTTGTCAAATTTGGTCTACCATGAGAGGAGATAAAGTAGTTAAAGAAGAAAAAAAAAATTCAATTATATAAATAAAGTTAATGAGAGAATGTAGTATATCATGTACTAGAGTTTGATCCTTTCTTTTCTTTGTATCTTCTTTTGTGTTTTTTCATAAATTTTTAACAAGTCTATAAACCTATATTGATCTCATTCATTGATACTGTTTAGTAGATGATTGTAAGGAATGTTTTGGACAACAAACCCTTTATCTGCATTGGGAAGTGGTTCTTAATGGCTCATATCAATTGTAGCTTTTAGGGGTCTTATAAGTAAGATTATTATGATTTTTGATTATTTTGAGAGTTAGTTTTACATTTACACTAGTGTATGAACTGAACTGAATCTTCTCAAAGCAACAACTCTTCTTCTTCTTCTTCTTATTACATTTTACCTTTATTGTTTGGTGTGTCAATCAATGTGTTTTTTACTACTAGCTAAGATTGCATGAAAATATGGATTTTGTTTTAGGCAGGGTTCTCTTTTTGGCTTAATCTAGATTGATTATCTAGGCCATGTTACTTGCCCTAAGCTCTGGTTCTTGTATTTTTTTTATTTTATGTCTTAAGCTATGCCTCTTGGAAGCTACCAATCTAACTTTTTATCTTTGTAATGCAGTAGATTTTCTTTACCCTTATTGGGAAATACTTGATTGCATTGATATCGGGATTCCTCTTCTTACTCCTATATCTTTTGCAAACAAAGTGAGATTTTGGTTTTAAGTTTAAGTTTTGGTTTGGATTTTGAAAACTTTTGAGCTTAAAAGACACATGACATATTTGGAAGACTGTGTTTGGGGCTTAATTGCCTTTGTCTTGATTTGCATAAATTCAGAACCTTTAGCAATCAAGTGATAGATTAATTTAATAGTGTAATTAGGGTTAATGAAATGCGCTTGACGGCGCATTACCCCGTATTTGGTCCCATAAGTTAGCACTAACTAGTCTCCATCTTCCCCTAAGAGCAACTGCAGTGGTGCGAGTATAACCAAAGACCAAAGAGGGAAAAAAAGATCAAATTTTGGGTTTAGTATGGTGTGTGATGCTACGGTGGAAAGACTAAATTTGGTCAGACGTACATTATACGTTCGCCTGGTGTGCGGCGTAGACTATACCAACGCCTGATTGGGACGTGCACTAAAAAAAAAAAAAAAATGAAAGAAGTGGGGCGGAGGTATAAAGCCCGCCCCACTAAAATGATTTTGAAAACAAAGAATGGGGCGGGGGTATAATGCCCGCCCCATACAAAATAATTAAAAAAAAAATGGGGCGTAGACTTTACGTACGCCCCATGTGGAGCGTAAACTATACCAACGCCTGGTGTTGGGCGTAGACTATACCAACGCCTGATGTGGGACGTGCACTATATGTCCGCCTGGTGGTGGGGCGTGAAGTATATCAACGCTCGACTATATCTGGGTTTAGTCTTGGTCCCAGACCAAATATACTCTGGGTTTTAGTCGTTGATCAAAATTTGATCGATAGTACGTTCCACTACGTCTGTTCAAAAGACCAAATATTTGGGTTTACTCTCCCACTGTGGACGCTCTAATACCTTCTTCTTCTTCGTCTTGTGCAAATATGATGCCAAATGGGCCCCAAACAGTGGTCACTACAACTTGTCAACGAGTTTTGATTGCAATGATGTGGCATTCGATTATCGTGGATGCTGTATTTATCTTCTTGAAAATTCCTCAGCGCATGCGTAATTAGTAGTGATTAACATGTTTTGTTTTGTTTTAAACTTTTTAATAATGTTATACAGGGACCAAGCTTTCATTTGCTAACTTGAGTTTGTTTATTGCAAATGAAGCCATTTTCTAATTTTTCCAGAGACACACACTGTCTTCATTTTTGTGATATTATTACAAGTACGATGGTAGGGTTCCCCGGAACTTTAGGCGAAACTAATTTGATCAGAAGAGGATGATATTTAGTACTGGCAACCATGTTGGAACATGCTCTATGGATATCTATAGTTCTTATATTTAGTTATTAGACAAAAGGAGGCTCCCCCATTCTTCAATTGCCTAGTTAAATGGAGAAAGGTGGTGCAATAATTAAGCCAAACGAACTTTTGAGCCTAACTACGTTGAAACCAAGGACAAATCTTTGCCATGAACATGCATTAATGGGTCTGAAGGACTTCTAATAAGGGTATGTAATAAGAACCAAACAAGATAAGCTTAGAATGTCGAAATTTATAGAGGAAACATCCCCAATATTTAGTTTTAGTTATACCGAATTTTAGGTTAGATTTGGCTGTACAAAACAACCAATTTATTTTTGACAAGGAAAATAAAAGTAGTATAAATTTGAACTTTATTTTTTTTAATATGAAAGGGATATCTTATTTCAGATAAAACATTACATAGACTCTAAATCGTCAGCTATAACCGAAACCAACCAAGAGCGCCTACTTTTTGCGACGCTACAATATTTAAAACAGATAAAACATGTATAGCTACTGAAATCTGCAACATTGTTTGCATCTCGGTGAGTAAAATCACAATTCCAAGTTTCAAATTTTTATAAGAAATAAAGACAATTTTGGATAATATTATTATGCAACCAATGTACCGCTCCTTCCTTTGGCATTGACTACTCTTCGGCAACCTCCTTCTAATTGGATGTTTCGAAATCCTTTGTCTACTTCCCATGAGATCGCTGCCAAAGCCCCAGCTTGTTCGGGTCCTATGTTGTTTCTGGAGCACCTTTAGCTCCGTTGGGCGTACCTGCATCGTTCCTAGCAATTAGTCTCAACCCTACTTTATTGTTAGTATGCAGCATCAAAATTGATTTTTATCACATTTGCAATAGCTCTTTTCCAAACATGAGAGTCAGGATGGTTCACATTGAGTTGATTTCTCTGCCAATCAGACATGTGAGATTTCACATTTCTGATTATTGATTCACAGTGTACCTGTAAATTTTCAAATACCACGTAACATCTATGTTTCTATATCTCTCACATAATGAAGTAAAAAGAGTAAATTAAATTTATATTTGTAGACCTGACTTGCAAGTCATAAGCAAATCAACTAGAAATCCACCTATAAATATTCTTCACCTAAAGATTATGAAACAGATTCATGTCAATGGTGTTTATCACATTAGCATATACATGGCTATCTAAAAATAGATGTTGTAGAGATTTACAATGATTAGCACACAAAAGACAAGATGTAGTTATGTGGCTATAATGCCTAGCAAGCCCATCTCTAGCAGGTAAACATTTGTGAATTAATCTCCATTGGAAGTGTTGTATTTTAATAGGAAGTTTGGTTTTCCACGTGGAATTCCATTTTATAGGAGTAACTAAACTAGAGACATCCCGATTCTCATTCAAAATAGCTCTATATGTAGATTTAACAGAAAATGCACCATCTTTAGCAGGTTTTTATCATTAGATTTCAACTCAATGGGAAAGATTCATGTTGCTGATTGTAGCATTTTGTTATGAAGAATTTGACTTCTAAGTTGTACTATAAATTTTGGATCATACAACAAATATAGTGACGAGTTTTTTTTTTTTTGTTTGTCATGACGCGGATTAGGTGACTAACACCCGATAAATAAATAAGGTCACGATATAAACTCTAGGCGACAGATGTTAATTTTAGTTTATAAGGGAAGTTAAATTTTTTGACACGAGATAAAATTTAGGGGAGAGGATATTATTTGTGCCTCAAATTCTAGGTTACGCTACATTCCGCATAATTTTGTGTCACGAGGAATATTTTGTGTTAAAGTGGCAGGTTTTAGATTCTAATCTGAATTTTTCCATCAGAATGCAAAATTTTAATCATGTAGGAGTTTTTTTTTTGTTTACATAGCATATTTTAAGGTGATTAGCAAACCTTTAGGTCACAAAGTAAATTTAGGATCGCCACGGGAAATCTTTCGGATTGCTTGGTGAATATGAAGTTACAAAGAAAATTTCGAGTCACGTTGGCAAACTGAAAATTTTCATATTAGCGGCTTTTGGGTAACACGTTTTGCATTGCGTAACAGATTTTGCGTTATCCCGGATGATTTTGGGTTGTCTTGTGGGAGTGTCAGTTCGTGCATAAGTAGATCTTGGTTCACACAGAATATTTTGAGCCATTCCGTAGACTTTGGATCATTTAACAAAAATGTTATCTCGATGGTAAGACTAGGGTAACATTGTTGAGTTTGAGTAATGGAACAAAATTTTAGTTACAATGGCATAGCACAAATTCTAGTAAATTTGTGTCTCATAATATTGTCAAATAGGTAGCTTTCTCCTGTCCCCGTGTACAACTCATTGTAACAAAAACTATTACTTTCATTTCGCGATGTCTTCTTTACTGTATAAGTTTTCTTGTATTATATCTATAATAAAGCTATCTCTGATTTGTTGTAAAATTTATTAACTTATTTAATACAACTCAAGGTTGTTCCAACATGGTATCAAACAAAAGGGGGAATTATGACTCCCTCCACTGAAATCTGTAAAAAAAGTCAATCATTTTTTTTTACAACCTTGTTCTTCCCCAATTAACAACTACAACAAGAAAATTTACAAGACAATACTCTGAATTTCCCACCTATTCATCCTACACCTCCACCACCACCTCCACAACCTTCTTATCGTTTTCCTCAACTTCCGTTTCAGAACATATCCATTTTTATCTCTATAAAATTGATGGATCAAATTTTCTTGTATAGAGAGATCAGATCTCGCAAATTTTGATTTGTACACATATTTGGTTTCATTGATGGTTTTTTTGAACCTTAATTACCATTTTTTTTTATCATAACAATGCGCAAAATGAAAATTCTCTTTATATATGGAATGGACATATATGGATAATTTTGTTGGATATCAGTGGTAAACTCTTACCTTCTCTTGCTTCATATTTGCTTCGAAAAGTTACTGTTAGAGATATATATAATCATATTTCCAATATTTTTACTCAATAATTCTTTGCAAGAAAGTCTCAGTTACACTCAATCAAGAGAGGTAATTCTAGTATCTTTGATTTTCTTCATCAAATCAAAAATATTTCCGATTCACTCGCTCAGATTGGTGAACCAATTTCTAATGAAAATCTTGTCATGTATACATTGTTTGTACTTGTGAGAGAATACTCAAATTTTGTTATTACAATTCAAAATAGAGAAACTACACTTGTTTTTTTTCTTTTTTGAACATCCATCTTGATCAATCCACCATGAACAATGCTTAAAAGACCCAAACACAATTCTTTTTCTCCTCTGATGGAAGATCTTACAAATTCAGATATTTTTGTTAAGAAGTTTTCAAATTCTCATATTTATGCTGGAAATTCTTTAAAGCAATCCAGCCATTATACATGTTTCTGCTCCAAAAGGATATACTGGTAATAGTGGTGGTAATGCTTCTTATAATAACAGTGGAGGTAATACACTCAAGAAGGGTGATTTTAATCCACAACATAAATAACATATAGATTACTCAACAATTACTTGTCCAATCTGCAATAGGTTAAGTCACTTTTCAAGTAGATGTATGTCTATATATTTTATTTTTAAGAATGCGCCTACGGCTGCAATGCAAAAAGATTTTGCATAAATGAAAATTGTTTCTCTCGTATTCAATTCCTGGACTGACACTTTTACCTCTACCATTCAAGAAGTCGAATCAACCAATTCTACAGATCATTTGAGTACCAATGAGACTTGACTTATTTGGATGCCTGAGTCAGGTGCATTATATCACATGACAGATGATGATAATATCTTGACTGATACAGAAGAGTTGATGGTAATGAGCAAGTTATGATAGGTGATGGTAAGTGTTGTTAGAGCATTGCTCGGTCGAACTCACAAGTGTTACTATCTCAAGCTTGTTGTCAAATTTAGTTGTCAAAAATATATCTTGATTTCTAGTCTACAATTAGTTAAGTCTCAGTCTAGGATAGAGGTAGTTGAGAGACGAACCAGTCAACATTTGCGTACTACCGGTTGAAGGCGAAGATCAACCGAAGCTTTTGGAGAGCTTCATCAACAAAAAGTAAGTGAAGAATGAACCACCTATTTCTCAAGCTATATTCACTTTTCTATCCTTGAGACGTTTGGTGCATAACTAATTAGACTAGCTTGCATAGACAAGAATTTCGAGTCGAGAACTAATTATTTAGTTTACGAATTTATCGAAACTAATGACTAAGCTTAATGAACATTTGTTCATACTTGATAAATTTTGGTGGAGAACAATTTATTGTTAGGAACCAAAATCATGATTCAAGTTTATCATTCGAAAATAGCCTGGAACTGTGGTATCTGTCATTGATGTTATTCAGGAATGTTTCAAATCGATTTAGAGAATAACATAGAACTATTATATTTAGAATACAAGACAGTGTTATCAGTCTTACAAATTGAGATAATTGTCATAAGTCTGAAGTCGTATTACATGTACTCGTACACGTAGCAGAGTAGCTATATATCGACTTACAGATTTGTGTGATGCGCATATTCGTATGCACATCATGGAACAATCTGTTTCTTTCGTGATCCAGATAGGTATGCATATTCTTATGCAAACCATTTTGGAACTGTGGTAAGAGAACCGGGTTTAAGTATTCAAACTGATATGCGAACCAATACAATTCAATGTTCTTGAACCTAGTACCCAAACTGGTACGCAAACTGAAAAGGTTTTGTGAACTCCTGAACCGGTAAAGTCTTAAGGTTTCCAAACCGGTTCGCAAACTGTAAAACTTCTGTCAACTCCGACACTAAGTTTTGCACCTAAGTTTGCAAACCGGTATATATGAACTGAAAATTTTCTGTCAACTCTGGAACTCGGTTTTTCTCATAAGTTTGCAAACCGGTCCGTATACCATGACTCAGCCGATTCACGAACGACTCATGTATTTGTACTTTGTGCATTTACCAACTATGTCGATTATAATTCAATTATGATTAAATTATTTCTACGAGATAATTTGCATTTGATCAATTCCCTACAAAGCACAAGACTTATTTCATCACATAATTGTGACTCAAGATCAATGTCTTTGTGTTCATGAAAATGAGTGTTAAGATTTTAAGTTCAAACCGACTAGTTTCGGCTAACCATGTTGGACATAGTCTTTGTACACAGTTCATTTACGATTTACCTAACCAGAGTGTATATCTTATTTATGTGAATGAGATTCAAAGTTTTCATCTAATGGTGAATATTTTTTGATTGGTTCCAAAACTATCTTAGCTTAAACCTAAACCAACCTATGCTTTGAATGTCTATATAAGAGGAACTTTTGGCAACTGGGATCTTTGAATCCTGAAACTACTTTTTGGTGTGTCCTAGTTGTATCTAGAGTCGTCCTCTCCAGAAACCCTTTTAGGGTTAGGCGACTATCAAAGACTTCATTGGGATTCGTGAAGCCAGGTCCAGTTATCTTTCATCTTGATAACTTGAGTATTTTGATCTTGTTCGATTGTTGATTTATCACTTGAACAAGATAGATAGAAATCACAAAGTTCTCTTCGTTTCAACTTTGTGATTTCGCAAGTTTTATTCTTGTGAGGTGAATAATAATCTAGGATGCATTTCGTGTTGCATAAGTCCGGATTTTGAGGATAGCTAGACTTATGTCAAATTGCTATCGATTTCCATCACCTTGATCCTACGTTTGATCTGATCATCTGTTTCGATCGTAATCATGAAATCAATTATATAGGCTTAATCTGTGGGAGGCAGATTTGGTTTAAAGTCTTCAATTGAGTTGAAGCTCTTAGTTGGTGTGTCATCATCTAAGGGATCAATTGCGCGAAGTCCTACTGGGATTCAAGAGGCGTAAGGAGCACGACTGTACCTTATTCGGTGGGATACGTTTTAGGGCTCAACTACATTCCAGACCGAAGTTAATTGGTAGTATGCTAGTGTCTATAGTGGCTTAATACAGTTTGGTGTTCAATCTGGTCTGGTTCCGAGATTTTTCTACATTTGCGGTTTCCTCGTTAACAAAATTTTTGGTGTATGTGTTATTTCTTTTTCCGCATTATATTGTTTATATTTATAATTGAAATATCACAGGTTGTGTGTTGATCAATCAAAGTAGATACGTCCGACCTAGTTTGTTGGATAAGATTTGATTAATCCTTGGACATTGGTTTTTGGTACCATTCAAGAACTCTCTTTGTAATTAGGTTCACGGATTCAATTCTGTAAACATTCTAAACGTAAGAGAGATAAATATATAACTCTATACAAATTCCTTGATTGAGTTTTTACTCTCGGAGTTGTGTTGAGTTTTTCCATACATATTGCCTACGAAAATGTTGGTGGTGTATTTTTTTACCCCCGGTGTTTTCAAGTGTGCTTATCTAAAATCGATGAGAGACTGCTGGAAATGAGATTCTAGAGTTTTGACAGTGGATTACTGGAGGTTGAGAATGAACAGTCCTCACTTAAGCCAAGAAAAATGGACGTATAAGGGTTGCTTCAGTAACAGAAGAGATTAGGGATGGTCTTAGACTCTTAGGGAGGGAAGCAGAAATGAATAGAGATATCATAGAATTATAGGTTTGCAGAAGAATTGTTCTGCAAGTTATTAAGAAAGTTTTGTTTAGTTTGGTGAATAGATGACCTATTTATAATTGAACTCTTTAATCTCATGCTGGTGAAAATAAAGATTACTTGTCGTGCAGAGGTATTTTCCCGTCTTTTCAGGAATAGCTACAGATAATTAAAGTAGGCTGAGTTTACCCCTTATTCTACAGTATTTACTATTTTTGGCGGTAAGTGATAGACTGGGCATTTCTGAAAAAGTGGGGGTACAACAACCACACCCAATATTTCGCTTAGCAATCTGTATGGACAAACTCCAATATACTTTATAGAGAATCAACTAGACAGTCAGACTCAATCTAGATAAAAAGTATATCAAAGAGTTTATATCTCGATCTCTCGATTTGATATATACCCAAGCAAATAGAAATCTGCGAGTCTTTATCAAATACAAGAGAGATAACTTGGATGGTACCAAAGACCAATATCCAAGTGGCAATCAATTTAAATCAACAACCAAAAGGTCGGACATTCTAATTGATTGAACAACGCACAACCTGTGATATTTCAATTATATAACAAAATATAATTCGGAAAAGAAATAACACAGACACCAGAATTTTGTTATCGAGGAAACCGCAAATACAGAAAAACCCCGGGACCTAGTTCAGATTGAACACACACTGTGTTAAGCCGCTACAGAAACTAGCCTACTCCAAATTAACTTCGGTCTGGACTGTAGTTGAACACCAATAAATCTCACACTGATCCAAGGTACGGTTATGCTCCTACGTCTCTGATACCAGCAGGATGCTACGTACTTGATTCCCTTAGCTGATCTCACCCACAACTAAGAGTTGCTACGACCCAAAGTTGAAGACTTTAATAAACAAATTTGTATCACACAGAAAAGTCTACGGTAATAGATAAATCCGTCTTCCACGAATATACCTATGAGTTTTGTTACGTCTTTTGATAAATCAAGGTGAACAGGAACCAATTGATAAACCGGACTTATATTCCCGAAAAACAACCTAGTATTATCAATCACCTCACAATAATCTTAATCGACGCAGCAAAAAAAGATATTGCGGAATCACAAACGATGAGACGAAGTGTTTGTGATTTCTTTTATATCTTTCCTATCAGAGATATCAATCTCAAGCCAATTATTACAATTGTACTCATACGATAGAAACAACAAGATCAAATCACACAACTACAAGAAAGTAGTATCTGTCTGGCTTCACAATCTCAATGAAGTCTTTAAGTCGTTAACCCGGTTTAGAAGAAGAAACCAAAGGTTAAAGGAGAATCGACTCTAGCTTAGCACAACTAATATCACACAGAAGGTGTGGGGATTAGGTTTCCCAGTTGCTAGAGTTCTCCCTTATATAGTCTTTCAAATCAGGGTTTGCAATCAATGTTAGCTTGATAACAAAGCATTCAGTATTCACCGTTAGATGAAAACCTGATTAGATTCAAGCTAAAATATTTCAAACGTTAGATCGAAAACTAGCTTATTACACACAAATGAAATGCACGTTGCTAGGTTTGTGTAATCGTACCCAAACTTGTACATTTGTTGGTTCAACAATAGTCAACCAAATGGTTAGCCATATGATCACTTTCATATCAGCCATATTCTTCTTCACCGTAACTAGTTCAAGTGACTCAAATGAACTAGTTAGAGAGTTGTTCAATTGTAAGGAAATCTTATGTAACTACACAAGACACAATTGAAGCAAAAACGGTTTGATTCACTCGAATCGGTTCATGAACTATATAGCCACGGTTTGCAATTTGCATTCCTTAGTTTATATAATAATAAGATCACAAACATCGTTTTTAGATATAACCTACTCAAGTTCGCGGACTGGTTTCGCAGACTTAAGTTCCCGAACGGAGTTCACAAACTCCAGCAGAATTTCTCGGGACGAGAACTTCCGCCAGTTCGCGGACTTGGCTCACGCCATCATGCCAGTTCTCTTGATCAACAAAGTACGCAAACTTTGGTTCAAGGAATAAGGACTTATACATATATGTGTTTCCACAACAATGCTTATATCCTCCAATGGTTATATAATCTAAACTCTTATTTCAATCATTGAAACATTCTTAGAGGACGTTAATATTCTATAGTTGTTATTCACAAACTATTTTTCGTCAAAGTAAGCAATTCTCAAAGTAATTGAAACTTTTCATGACTTTCGTCACTAGGTAAAGATGAACTTGGCTAATGCGAAAGCTTACCAACACATATTTCGAGAAATAGATATGCGAGATAAACTCGGCTCGAAATAGCAAATGTGTTTAATCCAAGTCTATATAGCAATACGACTTTTGTCTCAAGATAGGAGATAAATAGACTTTTGAGTGATAGATAAGTTCAAGTCTCCACATACCTTTTAGTCGATGAAGATCCACCGGTTCCTTGAGTAGTCCTTCGTATTGTATGATGATTGCCATGGAGTTCTTGAGATCAACTACACTTTCTATCCTAGTCCGAGACCTTAGCTATAGTAGACTAAAAATCAAGACTTATGCTTGAGATAGCAACGCATGCGAGTTCGACCGAGCAATGCTCTAACAATCTCCCCCTTTGTCAATTTTAGTGACAAAACTATCAATATATATGGAATACAAAAAATAAATAAATTAATTTTTGTAGCTCATATTCCACATGTCTAATCTTCAACATTACTCGAAATCTTCGTCACTTCCAAGTACTCCAATGATCCTAAAGATTGTAAGTTCAACATCATCGTTGTTGAAAATCCGTAGCTATGACAACGAGAAAACAAGAGTTCTCCATCATTGTTATACAGTGTCATAGTATCATTACACATCGTCAAATTTCAATTGTATCACAACTTCAAGAACAATACTATGGTGATATGTATCACTCCCCCTTAGTCAATACTCCATCTCACATGGAAACCACTCCCCCTTACATAATGATCCGAAAATCATATGTATTTGTAGTGTGAACTACATATTAATTATCCCCCTTTTTGTCAATAAAATTGGCAAAGGTACAAGAACGGGATCCTAATGAAATTTTCGAAAGAGACATTTCATGACCAAAAGAAAGAAACACATATCATCTTATTTAGATGCAATCATATAGCCGAGGCTAAATGCATTCATCAAGGAGTTTATAAAGATACAAGATAACCCTTATAATATTCCACAGCTACACTCCCCACAAAGATTTGACAATTAAGCACAAGTTCAATTAAGATATCTCCCCATAAAATGTCATTCCCAAAGGAACAACAAGAGCGACCTTAATTTCGAAAGAAAAGAAGGATTTCTTTGGACATAAAAAATCACATACAAGTATGAATTTGAATGCAAAATACTCAATTAAATTAACCACAAGAGAACCCATGATTAATTCAATTGAAAATGCTCAACATAAGTGAACTTATGGAGACTCAAAAAATATACAATTAGATTAATCACAAGAGAACCCATAATTAATCTAATCGAAATACACAACCAAACTAATCACAAAAGTAATCAATTTAATTGGTCATCATAAGAAAACTTACGGAGCAACAACTAAATAACCAAACAAGATGATTAATTTAGTTGAATATGCTCGACATAAAGTATCTCGCGGAACAACAACTAAGCTAATCATAAAAATAATCAACTTGGTTGTTTAGTGCTCAACATAAGACACTTTACGGAGCCTCACAGTAATACATAAAATATGGATCAGGGAAGATCAATACTGCGGAATACACAAGGATTCATTCTATTTTCCATCACTATTCGCATAACGACATTCAATAGACATAATCCTTGAAAACAAAAGATTTTAACCTATCTTCCATCAATAATTGACATAATAGGCTTAACTTTTGTATTTATCAAAAGTATATTCATTTTTTTATCAATACATGCATATCGACATACGAAAGACTTTACTTTTGACAATGTATGGGACAATCATAGTTCACGGACGCAAACACACATATCCCATAACAATATTGCAATATATAAAACCATAAAGATTAATACTGCAAAATCATCTTCCAAACAAATTTAGAATTTAAACCAATAAATCTAAAAACATGAAGATGAAAATGTTGGACATAGCTATGTGTAATCACAATAATGCCTATCCCAAACTCTAGTTATTCTTCTAACAAAAACAAGAAAATAGAAAATTTACTAGGCAAAGTAAAGGAATAATCAGAGATCATTGAGAACCTCAGATCTTTCAGTGAATCCATCAAAGAAGGTATCACTGATTTTGTTTATTCTCTTGACTGTAGACACACTATGTTCATGAGTTATAACACTAACTTTGAGATCAACAACCCGAGTAAGCGGTCTAGCCTTGGCGCAGTCCATGATAAGCTTCTTTTGATTCCGTATCAGAATATTCTGATTAGCAAGGATTCTGGCCTGACCATCTAGGAGTTGGTTTATTTGTAATTGAAGATTAGAAAACTCGACCTTTGAATCGTTCTGAAAACGAGATAAATCCTTGACAGAATCATCAATTCAGGAGTTGTGATCCTTTCTTTCAAGCATCTTCTTTAGAACCAGCTCTTGAATTGACTTACGTCCTTGAGCGTCTTCCTCCATATCAAGATGCACAATCTCTTGATATCTTGCAGAGTTCTCCACATAATTTTTGTTAGGGATGGAAAGACACAATATAGAGTAACATATATGTGTATGTAAACAGGAGAAGGAAACTCTTGTTTTTCGAAACCCTAAGAACTCTCAAGAGGAGGACGCGGACGTTTGTGGACTGTTAGCACAAAAACTCGCACAAAAACATAACTGAAATAATATACAACATACTTGAGCATTTCTCAATAAATTTCCTTGCACCTCTCAAGTTAGAAACAAGGAAAAGAATACCTAGAGTCAGGTGATAGAGTGGAAATTAATCCCACTGTGATCATCGAGAAGGAGTTGTATATATCGTCTGACAGTTTGATCTTCGTATTCTTCGCCTTTCTTCGTTTTCCATTCATCCCAGAAGAGTAAGACACGGTGTGTTTATCATATCCGTCAAAAGGCTTTCTCTGAGGACTAAGTCTAGGACCTCTTGCAATTGGTTCAAGAGGATCAGAATAGATATGGATCCATTTTCTAGACTTATATTTACCAGAAACAGTCTTATAAGCACAGGGAATGCTTTTATCAGCAACACAAGAATTTATGCCACTAAACAGCACTTGAACCTTGTGATGACTTATAGGAAAGAGATCATTTTATAAGGTTTCTGGATTTCTGTGGGTATGCGATTCACTGCAGTGGTCGACTGACTATTTGTTCCATTGACAGTGGAGAGAAGCAAATTATGAAGTTTAGAAATTTGTTTCCTTCTGGCAAAACAATGGATAACATAGTGATTCTTTTTCCCACAGAAAGTACAGGTTCGTGGAGAAGAAGCAATAAATGGCACCTGTTTTAACTTCATAGCCATATGAGAAGATTGCAAGTTATGTAAACTTTTCTTGACACAACCTTTTTCCGGAAGATCCTTCATGTACTACTATCCATGAGAAATAGTTTGTACAGAGGAATTTCTCCTTAAGACAGAGTCTTCCATTTCCAAGGATCTGCACTGTTCATGGGCTAGAGTAAGAGATGCTTCTAGTTTCTCTTTTCGACACGAAGCCTGTTAAGCTCTGATGAATGAGTCTCGATCAAACGTTTCTCTATAATTGAGTCTTCCTTAACTATATCCTCAAGAACACTAATCTATTCACGTTGTAGAGTAGTTTCTTGGAGTAGTTTTCCAATATTCTTAGAGAAGGACTCAATAATGCTATAGATTTCATGTTCTCGATCAAGAGACTTTTCAAATTCATCAATAAGCTGATCATGATCCTGAAAATCAATGATCTCAGTAGAATTTTTTGAAATTCTGGTGAGCTCCATTTCAGCTTTTGCCATAGTGCCTAAGGTCTCATCGGATAGAGAATTGTTGACACAAGATGGAACAATCTTCTTACCTCAGGATTCGGAAGAATCGGCTAAGGAGTAATCCTTTGAGGTATTCCCAAGACATTTGGCATAGTTAAAAGCTTTAGAGGACATCTTAGTATGCGTATATGTCAGAGATTCTGTCCTCAGACTCAGATTGCCACAAACACAGACTTGTGAGGTCTTTTAAACGTGTTTGCCCGCTCTGATACCATTGAAAAAGTGGGGGTACAACAACCACACCCAATATTTCGCTTAGCAATCTGTATGGACAAACTACAGTATACTTTCTAGAGAATCAACTAGACAGTCAAACTCAATCTAGATAAAAAGTATATCAAAGAGTTTATATCTCGATCTCTCGATTTGATATATGCTCAAGCAAATAGAAATCTGCGAGTATTTATCAAATACTAGAGAGATAAATTGGATGGTACCAAATACCAATATCCAAGTGTCAATCAATTTAAATCAACAACCAAAAGGTCGGATATTCTAATTGATTGAACAACGCACAACCTGTGATACTTCAATTATATAAAAAAATATAATGCGGAAAAGAAATAACACAAACACCATAATTTTGTTAACGAGGAAACCGCAAATGCAGAAAAACCCCGGGACTAGTCCAGATTGAACACACATTGTATTAAGCCGCTACAGACACTAGCCTACTCCAAATTAACTTCGGTCTGGACTATAGTTGAACCCCAATCAATCTCACACTGATTCAAGGTACATTTATGCTCCTATGTCTCTGAGCCCAGCAGGATGCTACGTACTTGATTCCCTTATCTGATCTCACCCACAACTAAGAGTTCTTACGACCCAAAGTCGAAGACTTTAATAAACAAATCTGTATCACACAGAAAAGTCTATGGTAATAGATAAATCCGTCTCCCACGAATATACCTATGAGTTTTGTTCCGTCTTTTGATAAATCAAGGTAAACAGGAACCAATTGATAAACCAGACTTATATTCCCGAAGAAAAACCTAGTATTATTAATCACCTCACAATAATCTTAATCGACGCAACGAAAAAAGATATTGCGGAATCACAAACGATGAGACGAAGTGTTTGTGATTTCTTTTATATCTTGCCTATCGGAGATATCAATCTCAATCCAATTATTACAATTGTACTCGTACGATCGAAATAGCAAGATCAGATCACACAACTACGAGAAAGTAGTATCGATATGGCTTCACAATCCCAATGAAGTCTTTAAGTCGTTAACCTGGTTTAGAAGAAGAAACCAAATATTAAAGGAGAATCAACTCTAGCTTAGCACAACTAGTATCACACAGAAGGTGTGGGGATTAGGTTTCCCAGTTGCTAGAGTTCTCCCTTATATAATCTTTCAAATCAGGGTTTGAAATCAATGTTAGCTTGGTAACAAAGCATTCAATATTCACCGTTAGATGAAAACCTGATTAGATTCAAGCTAATATCTTTCAACCGTTAGATTGAAAACTAGCTTGTTACACACAAATGAAATGCACATTTCTAGGTTTGTGTAACCGTACCCAAACTTGTACATTTGTTGGTTCAACAATAGTCAACCAAATAGTTAGCCATATGATCACTTTCATATCAACCATATTCTTCTTCACCATAACTAGTTCAAGTGACTCAAATGAACTAGTTAGAGAGTTTTTCAATTGCAAGGAAATCTTATGTAACTACACAAGACACAATTGAAGCAAAAACGATTTGATTCACTCGAATCGGTTCATGAACTATATAACCTTGGTTTAAAATTTTCATTCCTTAGTTTATATAAGAATAAGTTCACAAACATCGTTTTTAAATATAACCTACTCAAGTTCGCGGACTGGGTTCGCGGACTTAAGCTCCCGGACGGAGTTCATAAACTCCAGCAGAATTTCTCGGGACGAGAACTTCCGCCAGTTCGCGGACTTAGCTCACGCCACCATGCCGGTTCTCTTGATCAACAAAGTTCACAAACTTCGGTTAAAGGAATAATAACTTATACATATATGTGTTTCCACAACAATGCTTATATCCTCCAATGGTTATATAATCTAAACTCTCATTTCAATCATTGAAACATTCTTAGAAGACGTTGATATTCTATAGTTGTTATTCACAAACTATTTTTCGTCAAAGTAAGCAATTTTCAAAGTGATTGAAACTTGTCATGGTTTTCGTCACTAGGTAAAGATGAACTTGGCTAAAGCGAAAGCTTACCAACACATATTTCGAGAAATAGATAGGCGAGATAAAATCGTCTCGAAGTAACAAATGTATATAATCTAAGTCTATATAGCAAAACGAATTTTGTCTCAAGATAGGAGATAAATAGACTTTTGAGTGATAGATAAGTTCAAGTCTCCACATACCTTTTAGTCGATGAAGATCCACCGGTTCCTTGAGTAGTCCTTCGTCTTATATGATGATTGCCATGGAGTTCTTGAGCTCAACTACACTTTTTATCCTAGTCCGAGACCTTAGATATAGTAGACTAGAAATCAAGACTTATAGTTTTGATCACTAACATTGACAAACATGCTTGAGATAGCAATGCCTGGGAGTTCGACCGAGCAATGTTCTAACAATTTCTGACACATGTCGTAGACCATCAGACCAAAATACTAATTGATATCCCCTCATTTGTACATAACCGAGTTTTCTTTTGTGATGATATGTTGAGAGGGAAAGATTTTCTCTATAGCTGATGATGGTCAAGATAGAGAAATATTTTCTGATATGTGAGTATGACTAGGATAAGTCACGTAAGATGCAATGAATGCCTTAGAAATCATGGGAAGAGTGTGAGAAGAGCTGAGATTAAGTTGTATCTCCTCATGCCTTAGAAATCATGACCAGTGTATCTCGCAGGGATGTGCGGGGAGTCAGTTATGATTGTGTCTTTATTATGTGGCCAACATGACCAATTATCTCAAAAAGGATGTTTTAGAAGTTTGTGACGGGGTACGAAGCAGAATAAATAAGTATATCTTGCAGGGAAATTCTAGGTATTATCTAGGAGGCCTCAAAAAGTCGAGTAGGGACCTAGAGTAGACATGACCAATTGTTATTATCTCGTGGGGATGTACTCGGAATCAGTCTCTGAGGTCAAATAAGGGTGAGTCATCCATGGACGTTTTATGAGGTTGTAGAGACTTCACGACCAGCGTATCTCACGGGGACTATGCTATTAATCATGAGATTCACGGCCAGCGTGTGACACGGGCACGTATGCTAGAAATCATGGATATAAGTGCCTTGTAGACCAAGGGCTGGGTATCTCTCATGAAAGTTGATTTTAGCCACTGAATTCATCTCTTCTAGTCAGTGGCTGAAGCTAAGGTTGAGCTTGTCTTTTGGCAACGAGGAATGAAAATAAGGCTGAGCTTTTCTTTTGGCAATGAGGGATGAACTAGGGCTTGTCTTTTGGTAATGAGGGTTGAACTTCTTCTTCATAAATTTCCTTTTATTAATTAGTCTTTGAACTTCTTTGATTTTAGTTTTGCCGAACCTCAAAATTGGTTACTTTGCCCCAGGCACGAAATGTCGTGAAAATGACGTTTCACTCGTAGTTATGAAATTACCATTTTGTCTTTAGTCTGAAATATAACCTGAAATGATCATTTTACCCTTCGTCTGAATTTCACCATCTACAATAAGTTATTCCAATCACTTTAACATTTTTTTTTTGTTTTACGACTAACTTCTAGTTTGAAAACTTTTGTGCTCGAGAATTTTTTATTTGTTCTCAATACTAAACGTAACCTATTGTTCATTGCAAAGTTTAGTTATGACAATACATGTTTTTTTGAATTCTTCTTACCGGGTGTATGAAATAAAGTTCATTCACAATAGACAAGTTTTTGCAATGGGATTGATGCACCATAACTTATATCCTCTTCAATATTCCCAACAACAACTTCACTCCTCAATAAATATAGTGGATTCTAGAAAATCAACAGCTGGTTGTTACGTGCATCTTGGAACCAACTTGGTGGCTTGGTCTTCCAAAAAGCAGCCTACTCTATCTTATTCTTGTACTGAGACTGAGTATAAGGCCTTGGCAATTGCAACTCCAAAAGCTAGGTGGATTTTTTATATTTTGGATGAGTTAGGAGTACCTCTAGCCACTCCATGCACTAAGTCTTGCTACTAATCCAATTTGTCATGCTAGAATCTATGAAGCACGGATATTGATACGGGGATTCGTCAATTATTGAAAAATGGGGATACGGGATAAGTATGGATACGTGTTTATATTAAAATCATTTAAGTTTATAATAATAATTCATTTTAGTAAAAAGAATCGTATAAAACAAAACAAAACAAAACAAAAAACTTTATGGAATATTAAAATAAAACAGATAAAAGTTGTCTAACATCTGGCTCACCCATCACTCATTAATATGATCTTCATCAAAGAGCACTGCTTATTGGTGTGGCTCATCAAGTGAAAAATTTGCAACTTCAAGTTCTCTCGCACCGTCTATTGTATGAAATTTATCTTCACTGATATCCCACATTCCACTTTCTCCTTTCGTATAATTTTCACTTTTTCGTGAAAGGAGATGAATATTACTATAAACAAACAATAAATCCTCAGCACGTTGGGGTACAATCTTATTTATCTTCATTGAATGGATAAAGTTATATATGCTCCAATTTCTCTCCAATGATAAAAATTATATATGCTCCAATTATATTATAGGAAGTATCCCCTCTTAGAGTATCCGAGAGGTATCCCAATGTATCCTTACCCTTTTCGTAATTAATAAAAAGGAATACTTTAAATGGAGTATCTGACACGTATCCCCAAGTGTTCCCAAGTATCTGACACTGATACGGTGTCCGACACGGCTACGTCACTGATTTTGAAGTATCCGTGCTTCATAGGCTAGAATAAAATAAGTGAAAGTGGATTGTCACAGTGTTATAATTCTGGTGATGATAGGTTTTTTAATAGTTCACTATATGCCTTCTCTACAACGGGTAGCTGATCTTCTTACTAAAGGGCTTCCTAAGCAACTGTTTTTATGTCTGAGAAGCAAACTGATACACTATACTAGTGTTCAGTTTGTGACTATAAGAGCACAAATACTAGTCAACCAATGTTCCATAATATTGTCCAATAGGTAGCTTCCACCTGTCTTAATATACAACTCAGTATAATAAAAACTGCCAATTTCATTTTTTGTTATCTTGCTTCTTGTGTAAACTTTCTTGTATCATGTCTATATAAAGCTGTTATTGCTCCGTTGTAACTTCTTAATCAATCTAATACAACTCCTATGATCTCATTGTGTATTATGCAACCACCTCTAAACTCTTAATATATAGAGGAGGGATCCCCTCACACTTTTATTATCTCACACATTTGACGTCATTTTCACGAATAAAAACCAAACTGTAACGGATTTGAATCTAATATTTTAAGGATATGTTATTATTAAATAGCTCTATGTTCCTACCAAAAATGAGCATATTCCGAAATGTATAACACCACCATCTACTAAATGAATGGATTTCTGGCCGTTGAAAATAAGACCGGTAGATTGTGAGGTTTTATGTTTCGGAATGTGCTAATTTTTGGTAGGCATGTAGAACTTGGTAAGATAAATATATTCCCAAAATATTAGCTTCAAATCCATCATGGTTTGTATTTTATTCATAAAAATGATGTCCAACGTGTGAGATAGTGTGAATAGATCCTTCCTCTAATATATATGTCATACACTCACCCCGTTTTTAAATTTAGATACTTTCACTTTTTCATTTTAGTCTAAAAATAGTTCAAATTGAAATAACTATTTATCTTTTTTTTTAAACCGGGGTATTATAATTTAGGGAAAATTTGAGTAAATCAATGCTTAAGCAGAATAACTTTAAGTGGGGTGATTCTATTAATACTTCTTATTTCCATAACATATCTAGTTCTAGGAGAAGGATAAATATTATAGCTAAGTTGGAAATTGATGGAACATATTGTTTTGATCAAGGGTTGATAAAACAAGAGATGAGGAATTATTTTGTTTCTCTATTTTCTGAACAGGATGATGTTTATTTTGAAATGAATAATTTGTATTTTCCAGTTGTAGAAGAAGAACTAAAGGTGTGGATGGAAAGAGAATTTAGTAAGGAAGCAGTGTTTGAGGTGATAAAACATATGGGTGCCAATAAATACATGGGTTTGTGGTTGCTGAAAATGGTATAGAGATTTCTCATTTGCAGTTTGCAGATGATATTCTGATATTTTTGAATGCAGATGCCGCAGAATTTAGAAGACTGCTTCTTATGCTCTCTACTTTTGAGATGATGATTGGAATGAAACTGAACTTGGATAAAAGTTCAATGATAAGTGTAGGAGCTGATGATTCAATAGAGTTCTGGCTATGGAACTTGGTTGTAAGGTGGAGAGTTTACCTATTAAATATACGGGGCTTCCATTGGGAGTTACAACTAGGAATACTGCCATCTGGGATGATGTGATTCAAAGGATGGAGGAGAAGTTACCTATGTGGAAGAGTAAATTTTTGAACAAGGTTGGTAGATTAACACTCATTAAAAGTTTTTTATCTAGTTTGCCATTATATTACTTGTCTCTGATCCATTTACCTGTTGCTGTGGAGCAAAAGTTAACTAGAATCATGAGGAATTTTTTATGGGATTCTGCTGATGACAAGAGAAAAATGTGTTGGGTTTCTTGGAAGAAGATTTGTACACTTATGTGTAATGGTGGGTTGGGAGTGAAAAATCTGAAGCTTACAAATTTAGCTATTCTTTCTAAATGGATATGGAGATAAACTAAGGAGAAAAATGCTTTATGGAGGAGGATAGTGCAAGAGAAATTCAAAGGAAACAAATATTTGTTTTTACCTGTGGATGACAGTTTACCACAAGGTAGAAGTTATTGGAAGAACATATTAAAAACAAGTCATTTGGTGCAGGGGAATTGTAAATTTCAGGTGAAGAATGGGAAGGCAGTTAGATATTGGTTTGATAATTGGTGCTCTAATGGTCTTCTTAAAGACAGATACCCAGTTGTTTTCAAGGCTTGCAGAAATAAAAATGCATCAATAGTAGAAATGATGGTTAATGGAAGACTCCATTGTAACACTAGAAGAACTTTGAATGATGTTGAACAATTAGAATGGGATCTCTTGTGTAATGAGTTAGGTCCAGTTCCAGATTTTGTTAATGAAGAAGATGAGATACTGTATGAGGGAGATTTCAGTCTTAAGAAAATATATGAGATGCAGTTGGAGGAAGGGGATACTACTTCTAATTTTTAGAAGTTCCTTTGGAGAAAACAAGTACCTGCTAAAGTAAGTTTTCTTTTATGGGCATATTCTCATAACTCTATCCCAACTAGGTCTATGCTTAGACATAGAAGAGTTACTGTTGCTTTAGAAAATTGCCTTTTATGTCAGACATAGGTGGAAGAAGCTGATCATCTATTTGTGACATGTAAGTATGCTCATGATGTATGGATAGACTTTTTGAAGGCTTTTAAGATGTACTGGGTGATGCCTAATTCTCTTCAGGGTCTTTTTGAGATTTGGAGTCAATGTAAATTGAAGGGCAGGTGCAAGGAAGTGTGGGAGAATATCCATTATGCAATCAGTTGGCACTTATGGACTGAGAGATGTGATAGGGCATTTGGAGCTAGGCGTAAATCAACGGATGAACTTGTCATGATTATAAAGCAATCTGTTGTCTTATGCCTTCATGAGAAGGATACTTTTAGAGACATTGATATAAAGTCTATCTTGCTTAAATGGGAACGGTTCTGCACTCTTAATATAAGTGTTTGAACCCTCCCTTGGATTGTAAATATTTTTCTCTTAATATAACCTTCTTTTTTCGAAAAAAAAATGCTTAAGCTCACTATTATTACCCAGTCTTATTCTATCACGAGAAACTCCCATGAATCACATGCCGTCACCAAAATCGTTCTCATTTGTGGTAAATCCACATCATCGCCATCCGTTTGGAAACTCAAGAGCCACTACCGTTTCAAAATAAACGGAAATTCGAAAAAGAAGGAAAACAATTGAGAAGAACACTTTACATTCGTTCATTTTTGGTGAAAGGACGTCCATTTCCAATATCAACAACATTTCCGTGAAGGGACACAAATCTAAACTTTGTAATGACATCACTTCAATGTATAAGTACACCACTGAAAATACAACAACAAATTTGAAATACATTCTATAACATCTTCAAATTTATCTTTTATTTACTGATTTGACTGACAAAATTTCTTGATAGAGTCCCACTGTATTCATTACACAGAATGGAGGATTTGTATCAGTCTCTACAATCAAAACAGAACTTCAACTTTGAAAATCTGGTGAAAGTCTGCATTCACCAAGAAAGATATTTCGATGTTCACTGTGAAAGGCTACGATATTACAGATTTTAGAGAGAAAAAAATTGGTCACCCATTTCTCTATCTATATGACCTGACACTTTGAACAATTATAAGGAAAAATCAATCTACAAATATATTTTTGAAGAATTAAGATGCCTAAATGCCTTATAAAACGGGTTTCTCTATTTCTAAGTAGAATAAAAGAAAAAGGTAAAATGGAAGAATATATGTTCAGGATGTTTCCCCAGATTCAATGAAGAATCAAGCCGCAGCTGGTCGGTCAAAAAGGGTAAGGTGTGATCTTCTATGATTTTATTTACACTTTAGGCAAAGTATCCATTTCTCGAGTTCTGTTTGCTTCCTTTTCTTCCTTCTACTTCTAACACTTTTTCTCATTTTCTGGCTGCTTATAGTTC
This sequence comes from Papaver somniferum, assembly GCF_003573695.1. Lineage (NCBI taxonomy): Eukaryota > Viridiplantae > Streptophyta > Magnoliopsida > Ranunculales > Papaveraceae > Papaver > Papaver somniferum. The sequence continues at coordinate 24,609,283 of NW_020622381.1, forward strand.
CCCTTGTTTAAGGTGTAGCTTGGGCCTTTAAACTTTTGAAATTTAACTGGGTTATAACCCTTATGTCATCCTCTCCTTGAACCCGCATGTTATTACGGTATGAAATGAAATACATTGCTATCATAGCACCATCTAAACTTTCTAATTCTTTCTGCGTTTTTCTTTTTATTATGTCCTGTACAACTTCTCTATAAATCTGGGATGACTATTCATGACCCATAGTCCAGAAGCACATTGAGCCAGGATTGTATAAAACTGGAGTTTAAAAGTACAAACAACAGTGATGAACCAAGTTAAAGGATTAATGACATCTAAAATTCGAAATTTTAGGCAACTTTAAATAACAAAGTCACAAAGAGTTACCAAGAGACAAAACAACAATTTGGGTTTTGATATTAATCGTTTTATTACTCTAACTAAGCTGAATAACAAGGGCTGATTATACATACAGATCGTCTAAGTGTCAGAATGTACAATGTTTTTGCTGCAGGCAACAGTAAATCAGTATTACCTATGCGCAGTCAGCTGTGACAGTTGCTCGGCTAGCTGTGTAGCATATCAGGTTGAGATTGCAAGATGCGAACTAATTGGCATCGGTGATTTTTCTTTATCAGCAGCAGCAGCACTAGCAGCTATAGCAAGTTGGTTATGATCATTAGACCATTCTTTGCCAAGTTGATGAGATGGCATAGCAGTTGGCGCCACTGACTGTAGGTTATCATCGCCAGACCCCTCTTTCTTAGGCTGACTAAATAGCATAGCAGCAGCAGGCTCCACAAATTTCAAATTACTATCATCATCCCACTCTTTGTCGGTTTCGGGTGAGTTCAAGAGTTCATTTAGGAGGAGGGCGAACTCATCATCTGTGGAGTAGTTGTCGGCAATGTGAAAGAAATTGCTTATTCCTGGTGTTACATTCTTTGATGAGTGATCAAACATTTCCATACCACACCGAAATTCTTCAAGCAGAGTAGGCTGCTGCACTATACTCCCTGATGACTGTGATGACGACAACCCTGCTTTAGAACAATTCAAAGGTTGTGGTTGTACTTTGTCGATGGATGGTGCCATGTTTGCTGCTGAGTAGTTGAACCCGTTCATGTCACAGTGAATTCCTCTCATTAGAATCAGGGGTTCCATTTTTGCTGATGAGTAGTTGAACCCATTCATGTCACAGTGAATTCCTCTCATGAGAATCAGGGGTTCCATATTTGTTGATGACGGTGCTGACGGTGATGACCCTACTTCATAGACAGATGATTGTGTTGACGATGATGACCCTGTTTCATATATAGATGTTGCTGGTAGTGATGAGGACTGTCCTGGTACCGGTACTGGTGGCGATGGTTTCTTACTAACCAAGGGTACTACTGACTGTGGTTGGAGTTGTGGCGCAATACTCGCAAAACTTCTTTTGCCTCTTTTAATCCGTTTTATACGACAGATTACATACTCCTTCTGTATACAACAATCATATACAGAAATTATAAGCAATTGATGAAGATATACTTCTCAATCAATCAACACCAAATTCAAAAAGGAGTTTATATGTAAACTAAGAAATTAGGAATCTAAGTAGACATGATTTTGTGTAACACCCCCAAAATCTAATTTCACTAAGACTAACAATTTGGATAGTAATCTATAATTCAGCAAAAAATGACTATGGTTTAATCAAAGAACAAGGGGGAAAATGATGATACGCACCTTGTTGTTATCCTGGTAAAAAGAATCAAGAAGTGAATACTCATGCATAGCCCACCTTCCTGATGCTGAAGAATCCGTCTTTCTTCTTTTCGCATTAGTAACCGGATTATCTTTCCATGTAAAAGTAAAATATCTTTTACATCCTATAACATTTTCAGTGGCGGGAGAGAAAATGTTAGCAGGAGGTGTGTCTCCAGACCATGTACCATTTTCTACAGCTCTTTTCTTCCTTCCGGACTTCTTGAAGGTTGTCAATGGCTTTAATGTTGAAAAGAAATAAAGAATTTGATCATTGGTTTCACCATTACTCGTATCTTGACCGTTACTGTTTTGTAATATCTCATCAAATCACTCAGAAGGATCTTTGTAATCATAAATGTTATTCACATCGAAAATGTAATCATAACAATTTAAAGTCCGCCCTTCAACTTTAGGTAGTAAGTAATGTATTATCAGTTGTTCATCCGTTGGGAGAAACTTATACCCTGCTGGTAATTCTAGTTTTCCCATGATCTTGTTGTGATTAGCAATCACTCCTGCAAACAAATTAGGGTTCCGGGTTTAAGAATGGGATATGAAGAAAATCGAAAGAAACAGCAAAAGTGATAATTAAGCAATGATTGTTTTGATTAACTATTACTAAAAGCGAAACAAAATGAAAGAAACTAATCAAGAGAGAAATTTCTTCGACAAATTTTACCTGAAACTGAATCCTTTTCTTTGTTTTCTTTTTCCTTGAAGGAATTTTGTAGATCTTTTACAATAAGAGCTGTTTTGATCTTTTACAACAAGATAAGTAAAAGCAGATTCTGTTTTGGCTGACGATGGGGCATATTCACGGTAAGCGAGGATAAGTACCCGCAACAACGGTTAAATAGGGCTTGTGTGCACCCCGATGCTAGTGAGCAGTGACCAATTCACCGCCTACAAAAATCGAGTGGTCACTGGATTCATGAGTGCGGTTCTTTTAGACCCAAAGTGTCCTTCACAAGCATACATATGAATGACAAAAAAGTGATCTGCTTATAGCTAATGGCATACATAAAGAGTGTGTGTGCTGATGAGCGTGTGAAAGGTTTGAGTGCCAGTGTATGTGCCAAGAGCACGTGAGAAATCTAAGAGAAGAATGTTCTTTATATACTCAAGTCTGTCCTGTATTGAAACCATCTTCTTTTATATCAATTCAATTGATCAAACCGTATTGCAGAAATGTAGATTCTTAAATCTAACATGGTATCAGTGCTGAGAATTTCAATTCCCAATGAGAATTTCAATTCTCAGGAATATCGATCATTTCCGCTGCTAAATCTTAAATTCTTTACCAATTTCTTCTGCTGCTACTGCTACTGTTCTTCATCATCTTCAGTTAGGGTTTGTGAAGTTTGATTTCAAGATTCAAGGAGTATGTATGGAGGGTTGCTACTGGTGATTTCTTAGTGCGAATTAGGGTTTGATCCTGATGCTTTACTGCTACGTCTTCAAACAAAATCAAGCATAATTCTCAGATTTGAAATTCGGTTTAAATCACTTGAGCTCTTGGCGATTTAGGTTTTCAATTGTGTTTCGTTGGAACTTGATTCTTCTACCTCAACTGCTTAAATCGAATCAAAGTTGGTAATCTCGAATCTCATCTTTTGCTTACTTCAAATTTGATTTTATGTGTCCGGTCTCTACATCACTATCTCAACAACATTCATTTTTGTCTTCAAATTCTGTTTTCATCATAATTAGGTTTGAATTTGACCTAGTTATTTTATCAAATCCTACTAGTATTGATTCCTGAATCTATTCGATCTGAGCATGCCTATTTCTGCTACAACAGTTAGCTAGGGAGAAGCTTAATTTTGTTCCATTGGATAGTGAAGAACAATTCTTCTTAAATTCAGTAGAATATTGGGGTACGTGTGTGTGTTGATTGTTTGGTGCACCACTGTGTGATTAATCTTGCTTCGGTTAGCTCCTCCTCTCGATGTTACTTTGGTACAGTCCTTACAGTAGTGGTATGTGAGTGAGTTGGTTTGTATAGATCATATGTATAGTCATCCCATATGCATTGATATGCTATTCTCTTAAGTTTATCTCTCTCACCACGAGAGAAATAAACTTATAGATCATCCCATATGCATATTCAATGTTATTACATTCAGTATTGGTCTAAACAATGTTATTACATTCAGTATTGGTCTAAACAATGTTTTCGTATGTATAGATCATCCCATATGCATTGATATACTATTATCTTAAGTTTATATCTCTCACCACGAGACGAGTTCTTTGGAATCTTTTTAGACATTAAGTAATTCACAATATCCGCATACCGTGATTCTGAAACTTCAATTGAGAATAGTTGCTCGTATGTGAAGCTTTCACGCAATGGGATAGCTTCTTCGTCTACAGTAAGACGACTCAAATGATCCGCAAAGGTGTTTTCAATGCCTTTCTTGTCTTTAATTTCGAGATCAAACTCTTGTAAGAGTAGTATTCATTGAATGACCTTGGTTTCGCCTCCTTCTTTACAAGTAAGTACCTAACTGCTGCATGATCAAAAAACACAACAACTTTCGTACCAATCAAATAAGAACGAAAATTTTCCAATGCAAAAACGGTTGCTAGCAGCTCTTTTTTCGTGGTCGTGCAATTCTGTTGAGCATCATTCAATGTTCTGGTAGCATAATAAATGGCATGGGGTAGCTTCCAAGTACGCTGACCTAATACAGCATCGACCACATAATCACTAGCATCACACATTAGCTCGAATGGCTTACTCCAATCTGGTGGTTTCATAATATGGGATGTTATCAAAAGTTTTTTCAAACGATTGAATGCTGCTTAACACTTTTCATCAAAGTTAAAAACCACATCTTTCGGCAAAAGTTGGCATAATGGTGCTGCAACCTTGGAAAAATCCTTGATAAGCCTACTATAAAATCCTGTGTGACCAAGAAAAGCACGAATTTCCCTCACCGTGGTGGAAGGAGTTAGATGATGAATAAGATCAATCTTAGATTTATCAACTTCCAATCATTTAAAAGATATAATATTGCCTAAAACATTGCCATGAGTTACCATAAAATGGCACTTCTCCCAGTTTAGCATAAGATTAGTCTCAACACATCGTTTAAGAATTAATGTAAGGTTATCCAAGCATAAGTCAAATGAATCACCATACATACTAAAATCATCCATAAAACTTCGATAATATTTTCGATATATTATGAAAAGATACTTACCATACACCTTTGGAAGGTAGCGGGTGCATTACACAAGCCAAAAGGTATCCTTCTGTATACAAATCTTCCGAACGGACAAGTAAAAGTAGTTTTCTCTTGATCCTCGGGTATTATAGCAATCTGATTGTAACCTGAATAACCATCAAGAAAACAGTAGTGAGAGTGTCCAGACAAACCTTCCAACATTTGATCCATAAAAGGTGAAGGAAAAATGATATTTTGTAGTGGTTGCATTAAGTTTTTTGTAATAAATACAAATCCTCCAACCGGTTTGCACACGAGTTGGGACAAGTTCGTTATTATCATTTTGCATCACTGTGATGTCCAACTTCTGGCACCACTTATACCGGACTCACCCATTTGCTATCAGAGATGGGGTAAATAACTCTCATGTCTAATAACTTTAGTATCTTTTTCTTTACGACTTCCATCATTTGAGGATTCAAGCGACGTTGTGCCTCCCTCGTAGGCTTTGCTTCATCCTCAAGCCGTATTTATGCATGAACGTCGATGGACTTATTCCCTTGATATCAATAATTTTCCATCCTATAACAGTTTTGTACTCTCTCAACACTCGAAGAAGTCTTTTTTCCTGCAATTCAGTTAGTGCGTTTGAAACTATTACTGGCAACTCTTCATTATCACCAAAATACATGTATGTTAGGTGATCAGGTAAATGCTTTAGTTCTAGTTTCGGAGCTTTCAAAATAGATGGCAATAACTATTCATCATAGCATGGTAAAGAAATAAAAGAAATATGTGATTTTTGAGGTAATTCTTGTAAATAACATGAGAAAACCTAAGGTTTCTTTGGTTTCTTCTCCACACTCAAATCTTGGTGTAATTAACACGGTTTCAAGCACATGCGCCCCATTCATATTGAACATCTGTTGAGCCAAGTTATCAATCACATCAAAAGAGAAGCAAGAGTGGACATCGTTAGAATATCTCATGGTCTCATAAATGTTGAAAAATCACTTCTTCATCAAATTTCATAGTCAACGAACCACTATGCACATCAATTTAGTTCTAGCCATGCTCATAACTGGTCGACCAAGAAGTAAAGGTAGAGATGTGTCATTTGATCCGTCTATCATCTCCAATACATAGAAGTCCGCTGGAAAAATTAGTTGATTCACCTACACAAGCACATCCTCAAAAATACCTCTAGGGTATACATTAGAATGGTCAGCAAATTGTAAAGTAATTCCAGATTCTTTCAAGAAACTTAAGTTAAGAAATTCATACATATATGCAGGCATAACATTTACTGATGCTCCTAAATCAAGCATCGTCTGATTAAACTTTGATATGACGAGGGTACCAAGTACACCACAATCTTTTCGATATCAACCTATAAGTCCGATACCTTAAGTGATCGTCTATGGACAAAGTCGAGACAATACAACACCAAGGTAATCACTTGATAATAGTTATAGTACAAGACCGATATACTATAGGATCACTATCAAGTGCTTTGGATTAACGTACAATATTATTTACTTTATTATAACTTAAAATTTATAATGTAAAAGTAAAGTAAATGACACAACAAGATTTTGTTAACGAGGAAACCGCAAATACAGAAAAACCCGGGACCTAGTCCAGTTTTGAAAACTCTTAGAATTAAGCTGTTATACAAAGACACTACCAACTTCGTATAGTTGAGACCAAGTAAACTACCCTTAGTGACCTAGTTTCCTTAGTTTTCCTGCGCCTACAACTAATCTGGACAATGCATGTGAATCCTAAGTGTAGGATCAAAATATCGCAGCAATAATGCCTCAGCGAAATTATCAACAACACAACAGCGTCGCATAATAATTTCAGAAATGACATAATAAACGACGTCATCTAAAATCATGAGAAAAACATGATGGTTCTGCGAAAATAAGAGAGTTTGCGAGATTAACATTTGTATGGTTGCGAGAATGTCGCAAGACATATCCAAAAATAAAGGACAGATTAGCTGTCATCCACTATATACTTCCCTATAAATAGTCGTTCAGTTGTAAAGGAAAGGGAGAGATATTTTTTGAGTAAGGAACAAGTAAATAGGAGAGAGAAAAACTAGAGCAGTGGTTATTCTCGATTCCTTTATCTTTTCTTGTAAGATTGTTCAAAGATTCATCAATAAAATTAAGATTGTTAATCTAAAATGAGTTGAATGTTAATGAAATCATATGAGGGGTGTAGTATAGGATTTCCTGCAACTACATAATGGCGCTAGAAACAAGGAACATTGAAGATTATTCTAGAAAAAATTGAAGATTAATATTGAGATTTGTGAAGATTTAGAGTGATTGATTAAGAATTTTACATAATTTCTTGCAATTCGTTAACATTGAAGAAATGGCTAGAAGAAGAAATACATCAGAACAACCAACTACTGTTAGAAGAAGCAAGAGAATTGCTGGAAGGGAAAGAAGTGAAATGGGAGAATCTACTAGAATGAGAAATAATAGAGAAAATCAAATTCAACCACCAGTTCAACAAACACTAGTACAAGGGAGGAATACAGATTATGATAGGGTGAGTATACACACTTGGCAATCAAATTCAGCAGAAGAAGTAGAAGAAGAGCAACAAACCAGAAACCATAGACAGGTACAGAGAAATCAAGAAGCAGATGAAGGAATAATTCATGGAGATGAGGAAATTGGAGCGCTAAAACGTTGAGACGAAGAATACACGAAGAAAGAAAAGCTGAGGCAGAAGAACGTGCGAATTTAACAAGGCAAAATCACGAATTGAGGATGAAAAATATGAGACTACAGAGTAGAAGATCGAGAAGTATTACAAAATCATATTCAAGATCGACTAGATGATAAATGAGGCGAAACTCACCCACAATTAATGTTGTAAACAATATTCAAGAAGAAATATCAAATCCTAATGAAGAATATCGCAAAAATAGATAAAGAACTGATGATCGTACGTTCCACAAAATGAAACTTTTGATGATAGGCAAAATGGTAGAAATCAAGAGAACGGACAACGTCAGGGACGAAATGACCAAGATGGCGAAGGAAATCGAGAGGAAGGAAGGAGAATTTTACATGAAAGAGAAACTCAAAGAAATCAACAGACGATTGAAGAAGAAATTGAAAGACATTATGCTGAACAAGCACGTTTAATTTGCGAACGTGAAAGATTGAGAGCGGAAATGGAAGAACAAGAGCTTCAGGAGACAATTCGCCAGAACAATCACGACAATCGAGAAAGAAGGCGTACACAAAACCGGAATAACGGTAATATCAATGAAGAGTATGATATAATACATTGGATGGCTGAAAGACAGCGAATGGAATTAATAAGAAATGAACAAAATCATGAAGGGTAAAATGAGAGACATAATCATATGCGAATTCAAGATAGATATGAAGAAGAGACTCGCAGAAGAAGACGAGATGAGGATAATGAAGAAGAAATGCAAAATTTCGCGAGAGAAGAAAGACATGAACGCAGAAGAAGGGAGGCGAAATTAAAAAGACCAATGGATCAAAATTAAGGTGTAAATAAACAAATCTTGAAAGAATTAGAAGAAATGAGAGGAATGCTAAATAATAGAGGAGAAGTAGGCAGAAGACAATTGGATGAAGCTATAGAAGAAGCTGCAAAAACTCCATTTACAAGGGAAGTACAACTAGGAGGAATACCACCGAAATGCAATTTGCCCGCATTAACCAGCATTTTTGATGGAAAAACTTGTGCAATTCAACACATTAAAGCCTACGTGAGGTGCATGTTGCAATGGGAAAATCATGATGATGTATTATGCAAGTATTTCGCATCCAGCTTAACAGGGGAGGTGTTAAAATGGTTCGAAGGTCTACCAAAGAATACAATAACATCCTTCAATCATTTGCAGACTACATTCCTGGGGGAATATATAAGTAATAATTCTTCGCGACCTGGTATTGAAGACGTGTTTGGATTAAAACAAAGGATTGGAGAAAATTTGAAGCACCTTACTAAAAGATGGAGGACTATGTGTAGCGAAATGGCTGTCCGTGTAGATAAGAGATATCTTATATTATCATTTATCAACGCTATGTTTTCAACCAACCTATTGTATATCCAAATTTTCAGAGTCAAGAATACGATCACAATGACTGAATTGCGAGAACTTCAAGAAGAATATATTGCTCTAGAGGAAAGTCAAAATGAAATGGAATCATACCCAATTGCGAACACCAGTTCACAAACAGCGAATGCAAGCTTATTACCCAAGCTAATAAACACAGTGGCGAACACTTCGCAAGTACAACAAGAGAAGGTGACGGGTAACAATCAACAGAAGTTGGTGGCTATGGGAAGCCGAGATCAAGAGGAGTATGAAGGAGAAAGAAATTTCTACAATCGTGGTGGAAATAACAAGATTCAAAGACTCAATCAGCCACAAGAAACTTATGGAGGTCAAAGACAAAACTATAATAGAGGACAAGGAGGTCACAAGGTAGTATGGGAAGAAATCAAGATGCCACCTTAAATGCAAGTGTGAAGAAAATATGGGAAGCTATAATTTTGATGAAGAATATACCAACACCATGGAACATGGGAACGGAACCACCTCCAAACCACAGAAGTCATGAGTTTTGTTCTTATCATCATTTTCATGGACATACTACAAATGATTGCAGAAATGTAAAAAGAATTACTCTGAGAATGATAGATCAAGGAAAACTAAACCACTTTTTGGTAGGGCACCCACAATCTCAACCATTGCCACCACTACCAGAACATCACAAAGTAAACACGATGAAAAAGAAGGAAACATTCTTCATAGAAGTTGGTGCAAAAGCAAAGAATCTATTTTGTTACTCTATCGTACATTCATACAAGACAATTGAAGATTTTCATGACAATGTTTTGAGTAGAGTGTTCGCAAGAGATAACGATGGAAGAGAAATTATGAATATTGCGAAAATCTCGCCACTAGAGGAATGGCAGAAACAAATCATTTCTTTTACCGCAAAAGAAATTCCCGAAGGAGAAGAGGTGCATGACAATCCATTGGTAGTAAAATTAGAAATTAATCCAAAACTGAAAGAAGATGAGGATGATGAAGCTGAAGATTCATGGGCAATCAATAGAATTCTAATCGATACTGGAAGCTCTGTGAACATCTTATTTTATCATACTTATAAAACCATGGGTGGAAGAGATGATGATCTTATACCATCAACATATAATATATATGGTTTTAATGGTACTGCTAACAAGCCTAAAGGGGAGGTTACTATGCGAATTCCATTGAAGGGAATATCTTCCGAAATCTTATTCTGTGTCGTTGATGTAGAATCACCCTACAATGCGTTAATTGGTCGACCTTGGCTACATGGGATTCTAGGTGTAGCTTCAACTTTCCACCAGTGCATCAAATTCCCTCACCCTAGCGGTGTAGGAATCATAAAGGGAGATTGGGTTGAAGGAAAGAGGTGTTACGAAACTGAGATAGAATCTTGCGAAAGAAGAAAAAACAAGAAGGAAAATTGGCGACACAAAATCAACCAGACACAAAAAAGTGAGAGGTTGATGGTGGATGCAATCGAAATAAAATAAGAAGAGATGTTGCGAAACTAATGCTAGCTCAGAATAAAAAATGGTGAATATACCACTACCAAGGAAACAGTAGCAGAAAATAACAAAGAAGTAGAGGATAGCAAAGGTAATGTATGAATGATTGATTTGTTGCGACACTCTCGCAATAAATAAAATTCTCAAAAATACATTTTATTGAATGACAAAATTGAGATTGCGAAATGCAAATACAATATGATGATGTGCAAGAATCTCGCAGAGATAATGAATTCTACAAAAGACAATCAGAGAACAATGATAAAAGAGAAAGGGGCGAACCTTTATGGCGTACACCCTAGTTCGCGAATACAATTTCGCAAGAGGCAAATGTAATACCTAAAGTACGTCATATAAGGGGGTACCTGTTGCATGGCTCAGGGAAAGGCTACACCGCCACCAGAACCTGAGTCATGGAGATTTGGGGTCAATAAATCCCATACGGGAGAGACACCTTGGATTCTCAGCTTAAGCATATGATTTCGGTTGGGCGACTAAGGTAATAAGGACTCTCCCAAGGAGTGCAGAATCTGATCAAGGCGCCGAGGTACACGGTTGAGTCAAGAGTGCCAGGGGCGTTTGAAGCGTACCTTGCCATTCTTGACAAGTCTTGGCTTATACTGCACTCGACCCGAAGAAAACCCTACTTAGGGTGCAGTCTCGTAACCATAAGCCCTATAGGTAAAAGGGATAAGAGGATGCGAAAACAACTGGTTGTTGTTAAGACTGGATAGGAGGAGCTAACCTTGTATGGTAGAAGTACGCCTCCTTGAAGGGGCAACTAAGGGGAAGATAAGGGCAGCACCCTCCATTAGGGAGCTGATAAGTGTCTTAAGACGCAAATGTCATGAGGATTTTTACTCGCAGGTATTAAGGCTTGTCATATTTGTGCAACAATCCTGAAGAGGCAATAATACAAAAGAAAAAGATACGACGAAATCAATGGGTTTTCGCATCAAAGTGCGAAGACGTCTTGCGATTTCGTCGCAAGACGACAATGTCATGGGGCTTTATTTTCGCAAGAATATTTAGGCCTATCATATTGTCGCAACATTCCTGAAGAGGCCATAATACAAAAGAAAAAGTGAAGGCAAGATCAATGGGTTTTTGCATGAAAGTGCAAGAACGTCCTGCGATTTTGTCGCAATGACAAGAGGTGGCATAATAAGACCTTTAATTAGGAAGGAAAAATAAGACCACACAGGAATGAGATTTTAAAAAGAATCAAAATTCAATTCGCATAAGATTGCGAAATTATAAATAAACAACTGCGAAGTTGAGACACAAAATAAGAAAAATCTGCAAAATCTCTCATTTGGATACAAATACCAGAGGCAAGTATGGGAATGAATGAAATTAGAAAATGTTATTTTTCTCCACATGATAGATTTACGCAAAAATTAAAAAATTAATGATTATATTGATTAACCATATTGCAAGGAAGAATTGTAGGATCAGAATCTCGCAGGGATAATATTTCAGCGAAATTATCAACAACACAATACAACAGCGTCGCAGAACAATTTCAGGAAGAATAAAATAAATGACGTCAGCTAAGATCACGAGAAAGATATGATAGTCCTGCGAAAATTAGAGAGATTGCGAAATTAACATTTGTAAGGTTGCGAGAATGTCGCAGACCATACCCGAAAATAAATGACAGATTAGTTGTCATCCACTATGTATTTCCTTATAAATAGTCGTTCAAGTTGTAAAGAGAAAGAGAGATCTTTTTTCAGTAAGAAACAAGTAAATAAGAAAATAGGAGAGAGAAAGTCTAGAGCAGAGATCATTCTTGATTTCTTTATCTTTTCTTGTAAGAACATTCAAAGATTGATCAATAAAATTAAGAGTGAAACCTAAAAATGAGTTGATTAATAATGAAATCATATGAGGGGTGTAGTGTAGGATTTCCTGCAACTACATAATGGCGCTAGAAACAGGGAGGTATTGAAGATTATTCTAGAAAAAGCTGAAAAATTGATATTGAGATTTGTGAAAATTTAGAGTGATTGATTAAGAATTTTCCATAATTTCTTGCAATATTGTTAACATTGAAGAAATGGCTAGAAGAAGAAATACATCCGAACAACCGACTACTGTTAGAAGAAGCAAGAGAATTGCTGGAAGAGAAAGAAGTGAAATGGGAGAATCTACTAGAATGAGAAGTAATAGAGAAAATAAAATTTCACCACCAATTCAACAAACACTAGTTCAAGGAGGAATACAGATTATGATAGGGTGAGCATACACACTTGGCAATCAAATTCAGCAGAAGAAGTAGAAGAAGAGCAACAAACCAGAAACCATAGACAGGTACAGAGAAATCAAGAAGCAGATGAAGGAATAATTCATGGAGATGAGGAAATTGGAGCGTTAGAAACGATGAGACGAAGAATACATGAAGAAAGAAGAGCTGAGGCAGCAGAACGTGCAAATTTAACAAGGCAAAATCACGAATTAAGGATGGAGAATATAAGACTACAAAATACAAGATCGAGAAGTATTACAAAATCATATTCAAGATCGACTAGAAGAGAAATGAGGCGAAACTCACCCACAATCAATGCTGGAAACAATATTCAAGAAGAAATATCAAATCCTAATGAAGAATATCGCGAAAATATAGAAAGAGCTGATGATCGTTACGTTCCACAAAATGAAACTTTTGATGATGGGCAAAATGGTGGAAATCAAGAGAACGGACAACATCAGGGACGAAATAACCAAGATGGCGAAGGAAATCGAGAGGAAGGAAGGAGAATTTTACATGAGAGAGAAACTCAAAGAAATCGACAGACAATTGAAGAAGAAATTGAAAGACATTGTGCTGAACAAGCACGTTTAATCTGCGAACGTGAAAGATTGAGAGCGGAAATGGAAGAACAAGAGCTTCAGGAGATAATTCTCCAGAACAATCATGACAATCGAGAAAAAAGGCGTACACAAAACCGGAATAACGGTAATCTCAATGAGGGGTATGAAAGAGTAAATAGGATGGCTGAAAGACAGCGAATTGAATTGATAAGAAATGAACAAAATCATGGAGGGGAAAATGAAAGGCATCATCATATGCGAATTCAAGATAGAGATGAGGAAGAGAATCGCAGAAGAAGACGAGATGAGGATAATGAAGAAGAAATGCAAAATTTCGCGAGAGAAGATAGACATGAACGCAGAAGAAGAGAGGCGAAATTAAAAAGACTAATGGATCAAGATTCAGGTGTAAATAAACAAATCTTGAAAGAATTAGAAGAAATGAGAGGAATGCTAAATAATAGAGGAGAAGTAGGCAGAAGACAATTGGATGAAGCAATAGAAGAATCTTCGAAAATTCCATTTACAAGGGAAGTACAATTAGGAGGAATACCACCGAAATGCAATTTGCCCGTATTAACCAGCATTTTTGATGGAACAACTTGTGCAATTCAACACATTAAAGCCTATGTGAGGTGCATGTTACAATGGGAAAATCATGATGTCGTATGGTGCAAATTTTTCGCATCCAGCTTAACAGGAGAGGCGTTAAAATGGTTTGAAGGTCTACCAAAGAACACAATAACCTCCTTCAATCATTTGCAGACTACATTCTTGGGGGCATATATAAGTAATAATTCCTCTCGACCTGGTATAGAAGATGTGTTTGGATTAAAACAAAGGATTGGCGAAAGTTTGAAACACCTGACTAAAAGATGGAGAACTATGTGTAGCGAAATGGCTGTCTGTGTAGACGAGAGATATCTTATATTATCATTTATCAATGCTATGTTTGCAACAAACCTATTGTATGTCCAAATTTTCAGAGTCAAGAATACGATCACAATGACTGACTTGCGAGAACTTCAAGAAGAATACATTGCTCTAGAGGAAAGGCAAAATGAAGTGGAATTATATCCAGTTGCGAACACCAGCTCACAAACATCGAATGCAAGCTTATTACCCTAGCTAATAAACACAGTGGCGAATACTTCGTAGGTTGATGAGTGCCAAATAGTGTATATATTTATCCCTTTTTGTTGGCATTTAACTCATCTTTTGTGCATTAATTCTACATTTTATCCCATATTCTGTATTTTCATTGTTTTCAAGAATAAATATTTTTTCTTACTTAATTTTGCATTTTTAGGTAATAAATAAAGTCTGGATGAATTGCGGAGCGGAATAGAGCAGAAAAGTAGTGAAAAGCCGGGAGGAGTTACGCAAGGAAGCCGCGAAGAACGTTGTGCATAAGACCAAGAGGCTAGGAATGGGCTTGAAGAAGAAGAATTATCCTTAAAAAAGATACGGGCTTGGCATACCCAAGGCTCAAAGCCCTTTCTCAAACCCATTTCCACTATCCAAGCCCGTATCGGATTTCAGCCGTCAGATCGAAGCATTTCAGCATCCTACGGTCGCTCCATCATCGCACATCAAACTCCGAAGCTCCCGCTTTACATCGCAACGCCCATCTCCATCTTGGGCCGTCCTTTTCGTTGCATTCCTCCATCCGACGGTCGCTACCCACAGCCTCCCATCTCATCGTTGGATCCACCTACCATCGTCACATCCCACGGATCAGCTCGCCAAACATCGAACCAGATGCTCCCGCTACACACCATAGTGACCAAACCCTATACTACCACCCATACACTCCCTTCTTCCCAAAACATCGATCTCATCTTCTCCACCCGACCATTTCCAGAACCACCACCACCTGCTCTACCCTGCCACCATCTTCCCCGACCATCCCAGTTCGTCTCGAGCTCCTTCCCATCACCTCCCAACACCACAGAAACCCATACCCATCAGTCCTTTCCCCCTAGCCTAGAGTTCTTATCAAACTCATATCTCTGCATCTTAGGTATTGAGTTGATAAGAAATCTCGAGCTAGGGTTTCACTTGGAGCGACATGGAAAGCAGAGAAAGCATCGTACAAGTATGGGTTGAAGCTATTTTGGTCAGTGTGTAGGTTAATTTTTATTAATTTACAAAACCCTAATTTGATAATTTGGGTATAAAAGGGAAGTGATGTAGGATGTTAAAACTTGTTCTTGGACTAGCCAAGTTTCCACCCAATTTGGGTTAGGTTAATTCCAATTTTAATTGCACTGTTAATTTTTAATGTGTGATGTTCCTGTTAATTTTAATTGTTCCTGTTAATTGCACTGTTAATTGTTCCTGTTAATGTTAATTGTTCCTGTTAATTGCACTGTTAATTTTAATTGCACTTGTTCTTGTTCTTGGACTAGTTCAATGTGTGATATTCCTGTAAATGCTCACTGTTAGTTCACCATGTTGTTCACTGTTGTTGTCATGTTAGTTCACTGTTAATTTGTCATGTTAGTTTAAATGCTCACTGTTAATGATTAATTCACTGCCATGTAATGTTTGTGTAATGTTGTGTTTAATTTGCTGTCACAATTGATGGAATGCTAGGCTAGATACATTTGAAGCAATGAACTAATTGTGCAATGGAAGAAATCAGTGCTCATAGCAAGCTGATTTTCTTGCCATTCCTTGTGTATGCTTAGGTTGCACTGTTGATTGAGCATTGGGAGAAATTAGTGCTCACTAGTGACAATGAGCAAGCTAATTCTCTTCCCATTCTTTTAGTATACCTCCTGTAATCTTGCCTTAGCTTAGCCTTGCTTTGTTAGCTTCACCACATCCCTGCCCTTGGCCTTAGGCCTTGGTTCATCTTGTTTTGTTCTTTGCTTTTGCCATGTGTTGCCCTGTTTGTGTTTCCTTTTGTTTATTTTGTTAGCCATCTTCTTTATTGCATTATCTTTGCTTCACTGCCACCTTTGCTTCTGTTGCTTTGCTTCTCTTATTCCACTGCTGTAGCTGCTGCTGCAACCCTTGCTGCATTGCTGCCTTTTTCTTCTACTACTGCAGTTGTTTTTGTCTGCTGCAGCACCACTGCTGCATTGCTCTCTTCCTCTGCCAAGCTGCTGCTGCTGCTGTGCAGCACTTGTGCTGCTGCTGCTGTTGTTGCTGCTGCTTCCTGCAGCCAAGCAAAGGCCCATCTAACTGAGCCCAAAGCTCAGCTCATTTCAAAAGCTGAGCCCAATCCAATTCAGGCTTAACCAAAGCCCAGTTGTTTAACCCAAAGGCCTAGTTCAATAGCCAAGCCCAATACATTTCATTAAGGCTCAAAGCCCAGTTTAGGTTAAGGTTAAAAGCCCAATCCAATCAACTGTGGGCTTAATAAAAAGCTTAAGTTTAAGGCCAAAGCCCATTTACACTTCAGAGACCAACTGAGCCCAAGCTCAGTTCATTTTATTGTGAACAAACCCATTAGTACTCAAAGCCCAAGCTAAGCCAAAAGGCTTCATAGCCCAATAGCAACTAGAACCCAAAATAGCTAAACACTTCAAAACACACCCGATCTCTGTGGATCGACCCGTACTTGCACGAGCTACAACTGACGACCGTGCACTTGCGGTATTACTGTAGGCCCGCGTTTTTATTGCGCTTAATTTTATACATATCTCCGGGCCCACCAAGTTTTTGGCGCCGCTGCCGGGGATTGGTGCTGTGTTTTGTCTGTGTTTTTCTTAGCTATTTTTGCATTTCACTGCATAGCATTTGCATCTGCTTCACTTCATTTGCTGTTGGACCTGCTGTTCTGAACCTGTTTTTCCTCTGCTGGGACGCCACCAAGGAAAAGAACCAAAACCCAACTGGGTTTTTGCAACAATATCAGAGCAGCGGGGCTGTGCTAAAAAGGTAAGCCTAAACCCATTACATTGAGAGAACCCAACCTGTGGGCTTCCAAATTTCTTTAATTGTGGGCTTGTAATAATTAACCCAATTTTTTTGGGCTTTTTATTTTTCTATTTTGGGTTTGTAATTAATTATTTTTGGGCTTGTTTGTTTAATTTGTGGGCTTGTATTTATTTTGTGTGGGCTTGTTTAATTTGGACTTATATCTTGTATTCTGGGTTTTTAAACCCAGCTGAGCTTGTAACCGATTGTGGGCCGCAGCCTTCCTTCCATTCCATTAGAGGACAAACAGTGGGCTTGCTCCCATTCAAAAACCAAATTTTATTTTCTTTAAAAAAAAAAAAAAAAAAAAAAAAAAAAAAAAAAAAAAAAAAAAAAAAAACCCAAAATTTTCTTTTGCTCCCAATTTTAAACCAAATTTCTTTTATATCCCACCAAAACCAAATTTTTCCCAAAAATCCAAACCCATCAAAAACCAAATTTTTGAAAACCCATTAAAAACCAAATAGTGGGCTTTGTGTCATTTCAAAATGGGCCAACCTCATGCTCTCCATGAATACATGTATCCATCAATGAAAATTCCATTATCATGTATTGTATTACCTCAAACCAATAACCCTTTTAAAATAAATGCAAGCATGATACAAATACTTCCTATATTTCGAGGGTTCGATTCTGAGAACCCCTATACTCATGTAAGAGAGTTTGAGCAAATTTGTTGGACTATGCAACCTGATCATATGTCCGAAGACTCTCTGAAATTGCGTTTGTTTACATTTTCTTTAAAGGAAAGGGCCAAAACATGGTTTTACGGTTTGAGACCACAATCAATCACCACTTGGGAACAACTCACTAATCAATTTTTCCAAAAAAATTTTCCACACCATAGGACCATCGCTATTCGTCAAAATATCAATTGTTTTATCTAATTGGATGAGGAAACTGTTTTTCACTATTTTGAACGTTTTAATGATTTGTTGAGTGAATGTCCGCACCATGGAATTGAGAAGTGGAGACTTGTCGTCATCCTCTATGAGGGACTAGACTTTAAATCTCGAACCATGGTTGAGTCTATGTGTAATGGTGAGTTTATTGATAAATCTGTGGATGATGCATGGAATTTTTTAGCCGAGATTGCAGAGAAAACCCATCAATGGGAATCCGTTAGGGAACCAGGAACAACACCACATGATATGAGTCACCCCCATGAATTAGAGTTTTATTCTTGTAATAGCTCCGACCTTAGGATTGAAAATTATCCTAGATTGCAAAATTCCTATCATGATGATGATGATGATTATGATGTTATGTTAGAAGAACATGTCTATACTGAAAATGTTATGGAACCTTTGGGTTCAAATACATTAGGCTTCTCTGCCCCGACCTTAATGCATGATATTTCTTCTAGTATTCCATGTGATGTTTCCCCTGATGTGCCGATACACGAAAATAAATCTGTTGATGATGTTGATAATTCTGATTGTAATCTTGCCAATTTGATTGATGATTGTGAGCATGATGTGACATGTGTAGATGATTTAGAAGATTTTGATTTGATTGATAATGATATGCCTCTCTACCTAAGTCACAATCTGATGGCCTTCCACCCAACCTAGATTTGGTTTGTGCCATATTGTAAAACCAATTTTTCTGAAAATTCCTAATCTAGGATTGGAACTGTGTGCTTCCCAAGTCCTCTTGGACTATTTTGCTTCAAAATATAACACTTTTAAAGAGCCACAGTTGGAAATTGCATGTTTGCCCATCCCGAAAACAGTCCATTATGAGTTAGACCTTTTGAATCCTGAACCCCTAAAATTGTTAGATTTTGTGCTTAAAAGTGAACCTGTTGAAAAATTTAGGTTTAGGGGTAATTCATTCGGTTTTTCACTCTCACTCCCATTTAAGTCCAATTTTAGTGTTTTGAAACTTCCTTTGTCTTTACACTTTTTCTTTTGGGTTGATCCTCAACTCTTTAGACTTTTGGTGTATGGTGAATTTTTTTGTATATAATCCAGTAGATAAAATTTCTTAAAAAAACCCTTTTGTTCCTTTTGTATATATTTTTCTAATCCAATATGATCTCGGCTAAAATATGTTGGATTTTTGCCTTGAATAACGGAGTTTTAATTCTGCTTTCACCGAAATCGGGTATTCTCTCTCCTTTTACTCTACTCAGCATGTCCCTTTCCATATGTTGCATTTTAATTCTTTCCATATTTTGAAACATTGAGGACAATGTTTAGTTTAGGTTTGGGGGTATAGAGTAGATACCATGATAATATGCCATAATTGAAAACAAAACTCCATCTTTTTGAAAAAAATTGAAAAATTCCAAAAAAAAAAAAAAAATCAAAAAATCAAAATTCAAAAAAATTAAAAAATGAAAAATCATAAAAAAAAATGGAGCTCATTTACCTTGAAATGTTGACTCTTGTGCAAATATGTATTTCTATTAGGAGTCTTAGTCTAGATATTTAGGCACCCTGATTCTAGCACAATTCACATAGTGATAAGAAATTTGCACGCGCACGATCTACCAATACATGTATGGCCTCGATCTTCAAGGTGTTGGATAGGAAGTTACGATTGCCAATCACTTTAGAATACTGAACGAAACTTGACTAGCTTGTTCTTTGGTTGGTTGGGATAGAAGGTGGAGGTTACATTAAGAAAGACAACCATCGAATTTAACTGGGTGCATCAAAAAGGGCTACCTCTTGCAAAGTGTCATGTAATCTTTTGTTTCCTTTGTTATGTATCAAAAGTTTCCTTCTTCAAAAAAAAAAAAAGAAAAAAAAAAAAAAAATCAGAAAAATCAGAAAAATACAAAAAAAATTCAAGTATTTATCAATTCCATCATCTCTTGTTCCAAAAATAAAAAGAGAGTAGTCAATGTAAATAAGAGTCATGTAAATAGTCATCTTTTGTTGTTTCATTGTAATAAGCAAGGAGGGTGTATGCCATTGATGTACAACGCGAGCAATTGTGAAATACCTCCAACTCATTCACAATTCTCGTAAAGTCCGGACAGCTAGCTAGATTTCGACCTCAGTTCTTAGCCTGAGAAACTATCTCTTGGTGATTAGTAGTCATAACTTCAGATATTTCTTTACACATGTGTAGATACACTTTACACTCTTATCACATGTCTTTTTTTGTTATCAGTGCTAGGATTGTGCCTTCGATAGCTAGATTGACATCTCCATTTTGCTGTGAGCTTAAACTGTTTTAATCTATATGGAATAACTCCGAAATACTTTGCTAGAGAATCAACTAGACAGTCAGACTCAATCTAGATAAAAGTATCTCAAGGAGTTAATATCTCTCTCTTGTTTTTGATATTACTCAATCTAATAAAAATCAGCGAGTCCTAATCAAACACAAGGAATACTTGGACGGTAACAAAGACCAATGTCCAAGGATCAATCAATATCAATCAACAACCAAAGGTTGGATTTCCAATTGATGATATTTAACGCACAACATGTATTATTTCAATTATATAAACAATATAATGCGAAAAAGAAATAACACAGACACCAGAAGTTTTGTTAACGAGGAAACCGCAAATGCAGAAAAACCCCAGGACCTAGTCCAGATTGAATACATATTGTATTAAGCCGCTACAGACACTAGCCTACTCCAAGATAACTTCGATTTGGACTATAGTTGAACCCAAATCAGTCTCCCGCCGATCTAAGGTACAGTAGTACTCCTACGCCTCTGATCCCAGCAGGACACTGCGCACTTGATTCCCTTAGCTGATCTCACCCACAACCAAGAGTTGCTGCAATCCTAAATCGCAGACTTGGTAATAAACAAATCTGTCTCACACAGAAAAGTCTATAAAAGGATAAATTTGTCTCCCACAGAAGAATCCTAGGTTTTTGTTCCGTCTTATGATATGAAATCAAGGTGAACAAGAACCAATTGATAATCCGGTCTTATATTCCTGAAGAACAGCCTAGACTAATCAATCACCTCTCAACAATCTTACTTGTATAAACAAGAGGACGTCGAGGAATCACAAACAGTGAGACGAAGATGTTTGTGACTTCTTTATCTTGCCTATCGGATAACTCTCACGATCTCAAGCCAATCAAAGATTGTACTCGTACGACAGAAGATGCAAGATCAGATCACACAACTACGATAAAAATAGTATCGGTCTGGCTTCACAATCCCAATGAAGTACTTAAGTCGTTAACCTGGTTTTAGAGAAGAAAACCAAAGGTTATAGGAGAATCGACTCTAGCGAGCGCACTAGTATCACACAGACGTGTGGGGATTAGTTTTTCCGAATGCTAGATGTCTCCTATATATAGTCTTCAATCAGGGTTTTGCCTTAGGTACAAAGCAATCAATATTCACCATTAGATGAAAACCTGATTTAGATTCAAGATAATATTTCTCAACCGTTAGATCGAAAACTTAGCTTGTCACACACACTTGAGATATACGTTTATTGGGTTTGTGAAAACCGTGCCCAAACGTGTACGTGTATGTTGGTTCAACATAGTAACCCAAAAGGTTAACCATATGAGCATTTCATATTAACCTTGTTCTTCTTCACGATAACTAGTTCAAATGACTCAAATGAACTAGTTAGAGACTTGTTCAATTGCTATGAGATCTTATGTAACTACACAAGACACAATTGAAACAAAGATGATTCGATTCGATTTGAATCGGCTCATGAACTTTATAGCCACGGTTGGCATACTACATTCCTTAGTAATTTAAGTTTCATGTTCAGAGCACATCTTTAGATATAACCCATTCAAGTACGCAAACAAGTTCGCGGACTTAAGGCAACCGGAAGAGTTTTCCAAACTCAGCAGAAAATCTCTGCAAGGAGACTACCGCCAGTTCGCGGACTAAACACGCAAACGAGTTCTTCGAAAATCCCAGCAGAAATTCTCGGTAAGAGAACCTCCGTCATTTCGCGGACTGAGTTCGCAAACTGAGTTCGCGGACTTGGCAAAGCCAATTCCTCCGGTTTCTCTCAATCAACAAAGTTAGCAAACTTCGGATTAAAGAACAGGACTTATGCACATATGTGTTACCACACAATGCTTATATCCAACATTGGTTATATTGACTTAAACTCTCATTCCAACCATTGAAACATTCTTAGAGGACGTTATATAGTTGTTACACTATTTCTCGTCAAAGCGATTTTCAAAGTGATTGAAACAATATGACTTTCATCATTAGGTGAAGATAAACCCGATCAAAGCGAAACGCTTTACCAACACATGATTTCGAGATATAGATAGGCGAGATATACTCCGCTCGAAATATCAAATGTGTATGATCCAGTCTATATAACATACGACTTTTGTCTCATAAGAAGTAGGAGATAGAAGAGATATACTTTTGAGTGATAAATAGGTTCAAGTCTCCACATACCTTTTTGTTGATGAAGTTCCACGGTTCCTTGATTAGATCTTCGTCGTTGTATGATGAATCGCCATGAATTCCTTGAGCTCAACTACACTTTTCTATCCTAGTCCGAAACATAGCTATGTAGACTAGAAATCAAGACTCATAGTTTTGATCACTAACATTGACAAACATGCTTGATATAACAACGCATGCGAGGTCGACCGAGCTATGCTCTAACAAAACTCACCTTGCAAAGCTTCGCGAGGATTTCAGATACTTACTTTTCTGTCTGTTTTGGAGAGATTCCAATTGCGTTCTTCAAACTAAGGTAGCTAAAGAAAGTTCACCAAATTGCGTAAAAAGAACTAAAAAAAAATCTAAAAGAAAAAGGAAAACAAACTATGTACAGAAAATAAAAACTAAGCTACGACTAGAAAATAAACTATATCAATTAGAGCGTATTTTTCAACCACTCCCCGGCAGCGGCACCAAAAACTTGATGGATCGGAAGACCGACTTTGTTTTACCGCAAGCGTACGGTGTCGAAAATGTACACGGTAGCAAATGTGGTTCATTCCCACGAGGAGTGTTCCAAATTCCTTTTAACTAATACAATCAACTTCCTAATCAAAATCAATTCAAGAGGAAATTTTCTGAAATGTATACTAAGAAACAAGCAAATAAAATGGATGCAAACAAAATTATTAAAGTGACGAGCAAGATGAGAAAAGGTTAAGGATCCGAGAATCCTTCATAGACTAGGTTTACTTGTGATTTATCATGAGAGTCTCTATTTTACTCATGTAAAGCGGCAACGCCTGGCTACTTAGATATGGAAGATATGTCGTTCATATTTATTGATAATCGACTAAGGATTGTTTGATCTCGACCTAAAAACAGAACTCTTAAACACTATATATACATGACATACAAAGTTGAAGAATGTTCATTAATCTATAATCAATTAGGTCTCAATGGGGTTGTCTATAGCTTACCTATGTAGTATAGGTGGCATAAAATATGAAAAGATCTATGAAAACAATCACCCAATATGAGATACTCAAACATAAAATTAAGCTTTTTATTTAAAAAAACTCTTGTTCCTAAACACAAATAATCTAGCCTACAAATTCATCCTTTCCCCCTAACAATAGTTTACCAAACCATGGTTTTCTCAAAAGCCACAAAAACTGATAAAGGAGATAACAAGCTAAGCAAAACGAAAGAAAGCTTAAACCTAGTTTATTCCCTGTAAACGGCGTATCTCCTCAAATTTGTTCTCTCAGTATATATATATAATATATGTGCTGTAGAAAATCTAATATGGACCCAGCTGTAGTTGCCAGGCCCAATCCAGGTAGCAAAATCAACTCCAACTCCCGACCAATGCCTAGTCCGACCACAACACCCTTCTTGTCCACGAGAGTTGATGCAGCTGTTAGTTATTTGGAAGCACCACCACAGCTCGCTAACATTTCCTCTCTATCAGTTGTTCTTATTACAGGCAGCAACAACGCCTTTGGATTTGTATCGATCCATGAAGACTCCACTGCTGTCAACTCTCAAAACCTTATCATCTAAAATCTGTACACAATCACCCAACTCATGGTTAACTTTGTTTACTGCCAGTTGCTTCTCTTTTCCCTTGTATTTCAGTTCAAATCGACCCATAGCAGACTACAAGTCATCACCAGCAACACTAATCCAGCTTCCTGCAACGTACCTGCTTAAATTGGTTGCAATCAAACCATTTAACCCTTAATCGAACTCAGTTTCAGACTTTCAGATGATTACACATCTGCATACCACCATCATCAGTTGACTGCAATCTCGTCCTCCGTTTTAACAACCAAAAAGATCCAAACTTGTATCACAGAACACCCCCCATTAAAAGCTTGATCTAAGATGCGGTTCCAGTGACAGTCTTCACAACCCCATTCAGCCTGTATCACCAACTCCACAAGCTTTCTTTTCTTCTCTTGAAACTAGCAGGTTCAATACACCACCAATTATTTCCTTGCTGTTCTCACTGAATTTTGGCTTGAATTCAATCCTTCTAATACTTCCAATAAATCAAGACAAACACCACTGCAATCATCGATTTCCGCCATCAAAGGCAGACAATGAATACCCCATCTGTAGATGCCTTTTCAATGACCTGTCTCAACTTTCTTCAATTGAATTCAAACCGAACCTCCGTTAAAACCCAACTTCAGTTTGCCACGAGAACCCCCAAAATCTGTTGCTTAAACTTCTCGTACACAACCACGAATCGGTGGCACCAACCCTAATTTGAATCATCGAACAACACCAGTTCTTCTTCAATCAACAACACCAGTTCTTCTTCAATCAACAAACCCCAAATTGTACCGCCTCTTGTTCGGAATCGATTCACATCAAACGAGAGCCACATAACCATTTTTGATGTTGTTGTTGGGAGAAGTCCTTACAGGCAACAGAAAACTTCAAATACCCATCTAATTGATTCATCATCTCAGATTGACGCCGGCAGCTTGAAGAAGAAAGAATTTCAGATCCCCTTTCTCTTTGATGAAAATGAATACCATCTGGTTGAAATTGAATAGCTTTTTGTTTTCTACAGAAATCAGATGTGGTAGGAATGCTGCCACGTCTCCCACTTTCCTCTTATCTCACCGGTAGTTTTGTTTTAGGCAGACCTGATTGGCTCGAACGTGATGGCTCAGTGGTTGTGGCGTAACTGGCATGAGCATTTGTGAAGGCAGCTCACCCAATTAAGCTAGCTCCTCTGTGCTTATAGTCGCAAACACCATTTAGCTCCTCGTTTAGCCAGTTATTCTCCGGATGAACGGATATCTCTTGTAATTCTTGTAAAAGCTCTAAAATATAGTTATTAACGAAATATCGAGACCTAACTAGTATAAATATGGATATAAAAGTGTTGCACTTGCGTACTTATCAATTTACTCCAAGGATTATTGTGTGCAATGTTGTAGCTCAGAAACGTACCAAGTATTGATAAATGCAGGTCTCACGGATACGGTTTCGCCACCTTAATTTTTTCAACGTTGGTGAACTCGGAGATAACATTATATAATTTTTGAAGAGAATGGAGTACTATATTGTTGGCCACGACACCAACCTCAAAATAAGAAATTTCCTTTTCTATAGAATAGGGTTAGTCATTCAAAAGGGGGTCGGTGCTCAGTTAGTGGCTAAACTTCCGGTAAACTTCCTGTAATTTTTCTTTTGTTGTAATCAGTTATTAAATCGCTAAAATAAAAAAAAAAAATATGTCGTGTAAAGACAGTATATAAAGGTTTATTATATTTGACCCACAAGATTATCTTTGACCATTACAAAAAGCTTGACCTTGATTTTGACTAACTATTGTGTTCTCTACTCCACCCCACCCACCCATCCGCACCCCAAGTTGATACTGATAGATATAATATTAACCTTGACAAAAGAAAATAACAAAAGAATACAAAACTTTTAGATAATAAGCAAAGAAATCACTGTGGCGCCCCAAAATTAAGCAACTTACTAATCCAGGAGTTCAGTTACCTAATGAAGAATTAAGGATCTAAATCATATAATTAATCTTCAAATTAGAAATCTAAAACTAACCTAACCCAAAAGTAAAACCCAACACTCAAGAAATTGTAAAAGAAGAATCTCTCAAGTTATATAAATAAATAGTGTGTATGTGATTACAAACATAATGTACATACCTAAAATATGAATCGTATGAATTGCAACAACTCTAAATCTTTACGATAAGAAAACGAACATCTTCACGAGCACCATCTCTTCTGATAACTGAAAAACTGAAGTGGGAACCAATGAGCACATCATCCCAAAAGGGGATCAGTGGATACCATTATAAAATTCAGGTAATCACTAACATACTTCACAGTATTATTAAAGAAATGATTTCACATCTTTTACACACAACATAAGATCACTCCAACTCAACTCCGCAGAGATTGCGTCCATTTATAATATCCATAAAAGATCCACACCGGACGGATCTAAGGAGATGAAATACAACAACCGAAACATATGTCATCCCAACCTCGTCTCACATAATGAAGGAGAAGATGCTAGAATAACTCTAGTCTCAAATGATAGCATGAATCCAGGTACCATATGATGTTTTCGTGGAATGCGTACTCCTCATAAATTCTGAAGCCACCATCTAAGTCTAGAATACATAAGAAGGTTTGATTACTATTACTCGATCTCGCACAACAGATTCCCAATAGGTCCTATCCTACCAGGAACCTAGAATTTCTTCCTGAGTCGAGATCATAGTAACCCAGTCATACTACTAAGACTGGACAATCAAGCATAATATGCAAACAACCAATCTCCCGACATATATTCGATAGCTGGGGGCCTATTATTCCCCGCTACCCAGTGATACCCTGATATGTCCCGCAGGTACCCTCAAGGCAGAGATTATTCCCCCTATAGTAAAATAGGTATAAAATAATAATAGCAACCCACAGCTGCCACCAGACAACTTCAAGGGTCTATGGATATATAGGTTGCTTCTATAATAATATTGGGTACCGATCTTCACCTATATACTAGTGTGTGGCCTTCCCCACCTGTAAACGCTTAGCGATAATCCGTGGAGAACACAAACGATCCTCGCGAGGAGACTAACCAATGCATATACGCAACATACTCATACAATTGCACTCAAACATGTATTGCATAAGAACAAATAGCTATATTCAAACATGCTCAAAAATAATAAGACACATCATGCTCTCCATTTAAAGTAACTTAATGATTACAAGAGAGTTACAAGAGTTCTCACCTGATTTGTAGGCAAACCACGTCTACCTAGAAATCCACAATCCAGCTCTTCATTCTTTAGATCGATCGTTGTTAATAAAGAGTAACTGTTAATCACACAAGAACTCTAAGAGATTAGCCAAAAGGCTCATACAAGGCTCATAACATAATCTCATACAATCCTCTAGTTATAGGCTAAGTGAATTATCTCATGGTGTTAAGCCCAATTATGGTCCTACTCATTTTCATTATCTATCTTTAGCATATGAAGGTTTACTAATCCAATTAGATAGAATCTATAGTCTATTTGATATGTCTTATGAATATCTACAACTTTGTAGAAGGAACCAAAAGCTAGTTCGGACCATAAAGGGTCCAAACCATCAAAATAGGAAAACTAGATATGATCCCAAGTCTACTAAACTCGGCCCATTAACACAAGGCCCGGTCAATCTGGTCAACTGACAGTCTCTAACGGTCAATGGGGTCGTCTAACAGTAAACGCCAGTCAAAAGTCAAGTCAAGGTCCACTGGTCAACTCAAAGGGTTAACTCGGTCAACGAGTCAACATGATTCGATTCAGTCAGATACTGAGTCAGCTACACAAAACTGAAACAGACTGAATAAGTTCAGTCAGACATGCTTAAGGTTCACATACAGTTGAGATTCTAATCCTAGCTCAAATTCAATATATTCATTCTAACAAAACTTTATAATTTAAAAAAAAAATTAATACATCTGCAATCAAACAATCTGTTCCAACAACAATTCTGACACCAAACAATCTTCATATCTTCAATCAAATCATCTATAGCTCATCCTTATACACTTCATGCCTCTTCATAATCTTCATTCCAAACATATTATTCTCAATTACACGTCAACACACAAATCTACTCTGGTACCACCTGTTGTATTCAATCCTTTTGCAACACCATCTATTAAAGAACTGCAACTCTCAGCTTCAACTTAATTTCACAAATACCAGCAATTACAACAACTCCCACATCAGCAACAACATAACGAGATTCTACTTGAGAGTCTCATTTCAATTCTCTTAACCCACACACTAATATCACTCTGTAATATCCATTTATAACTCAGCTTTCCATTCCCTCATTGCTTCTCCATCTCTCCATTATTAGCATCAGCATATTACAGTTCCCATGGATACTTATAAAGGAATTCTCATTACCGACTCCAAACATACAACCACCAATTGTAACCATACATTCACTAACTTCAACCTCTTTGCATCAGTAACCTCATTAACATCATTATAAATAAAATCCCCAATCTGTAATTCTTGTTCAACTAAACCGTTCATTCATATCCCCTAAACTTCAAATATATCTCCATCTTATTTCATTTGCATCACCACAATTTCATAACCAACAAATTCATCACCACATGACATAATACCACCATATTCAACAAAAACATCAATTCAACTTCAGCATCATTTCCATTATCAGTTCTAAATATATACACATCCTCTCCCCAATCACCACCTGCAATTAACCTAGCATTCATCTAAAACTCACTTCATTAAAAATTCAGTAATAACATCATCTTTACATCCTCCCTGTGATCTAACATAATCCTAGCAAACAACCCCAGCTCTATGCTATATACTCAACTCAAAATCAGTTTCATTACCATCTCTAACTCCATAACAAATACTAATAACCCTAGAATCAGGTTCATCTAAACTCAACTCAACAATTCATTCACAAACACATAAACTCAATAATTTAAACAATTACACTAAAACACTAAACTTAAACGGAAATAAAATCTTACCCAAGAATCATCATCCTTTGAATAGCTAAGTTCCCATTTCAATTCCACTGAAACCCTAGTTTCAAATTGGGGAAGAACACATGAACCCTAACCCTTCAATTTTTCAAATCAAACTCCCAAATTAACACAACAACCTCTTCTTCATAATCTGGTCCTAAAACCCATCCTTAATTTCATCTTAAACAACACCAAATTGAACTCTTAATTCAACCTCCATCTACAACATCATCCCCTTCTTCTCTCGAGTTCAATCAACTTCAGCTCGAACTTCATATTCTTCTATTCATCATACTAATCAAGTTCTTATGAATTTCTCACACGAAAACAAACTCAATTCTTGGAATTGAGATCGACAGGAAGAGGAAAGAAAAAGAACAGAAAGAAGAAGAATGGAGAAGAAAGAAGAAGAAAGAGAAAGTAGAAAAGAGATAAGACCAATAAAACTTATGAAGGCGCCCAAGAAACGGATAAGGGCATCCAGGCGGTTTATCTAGGAAATGACAAATCTACCCTTCAAAAACAAGTTGATAAATCTTCTTTTTCCGGCATCCAAATGACACGTTCGAGTAGTCCATCTCGCACGACTTTTTGAGACCTATACAAAGGTACTATTTTAGCACCTAAATCGTTGTTAGATTAATTCCTATTAATTAACGTTCGTCTCTAATTAACTGAGTCATTAGCGGCTTAGTTCGTCTCTTGACTGGTCTAATATCGTTGACGAGCTTGAGGGTCGTTACATTCTCCCCACCTTATACGTTTTCGTCCTCAAAAATCGATCCACCATAGTCTTCAAAAACTCCCCACCTTATAGAGAATTACTATCTCTCGACTAAATGCAAGCATTTCTCATACTTACAAACGCACGAAAACTAACTCATCTTAAATGAGTTTGAAGCAACAAGAAAATAAAATACAAACATATATTTTTTTCTACAACTAAAATCTATAATTTGTAGCTCTAAGTTAAATAGACTAATTTTCTATTTCATAATATAATTGTCTCTAAGCTCACTATGGTGAATTTGATTCCAACAGATAAGTATGCCTAAGTACTCCGTGCTAAATTACAATCTAGTATTTAATAATTTATTAATTTGATGTAGTTTATCGATATAACTAATTCAAATTTGATTTCACGCAAATTTGTAATATCTACTATTTTAATTTTATTGTTATATAATATATAAATTTTCCAAATATTATTATCTACTTTAAATTTGCTTTTAACCTAATTATTGAAATACTATTATCACTATATTAATTACTATCGTTATTGGTTTGATGATAATCCAGTTGATACATTAAATCTTAATTTTTTCTAAGTATGGTTTTACATTCACGTAAAGTTTACTATAATTGATTTTATCTAATCATATCGAGTATGTATACTATATATATCTTATTAAATATTAACGTTGGTAACTTAACATTATCTCAATTTGAGTCTGCATAAAATTATAATGTATTCTAATAATCTTTAATGTAAAGTATCTTATTAATATACGAATTTATTTCCTTTCAAGTCTATATTTGTACTAAGCATTCAAATACTATTATTGTTTCTTCATGTATATTTGTTTAATTTCTAATGATTTACTAAATCAGTTATTGAACTAAAAATAATTTGGGTATAAGATTAGTAAGAAATTTAGTCCCCTTTAATTTTATGCATTATATATCCGCACATTCTTAGGTCTAATCTAATAAGTCTCATATTATCTATCTGGTTTCAATGCACAAGAAAGTATTTTTAATTTTTATTTAATTTACAAAAACTGACCGTATATAATTACTAACAATTTGGCGTAGCTACCTGATCCTAATTATTACTTTTATCATCATACATTTACTAATAAGATTTTTAATTAGATAAAGTTCAATACAGTACTAATAGATAAATGTTAATATTACTCTTATTGTGATTATTAGTGATCTTATCATCATTTATTATTATTAACATTAATGGTTAAATTATTATCTTAACTACTCTTACAACTTAACTTCACCCTTACTTCAATAGATTAATGATTCTAATTACGAGAAAAGGTACTCTATTAGTTTCTAACTAGAATTTGGGATCTATCAGTTCACTAATAGAAGCAAGTCTTCCTAATATGAATAGTAATTCGTGAATGCAGTTACCCTGTCTAAGCTGATCAGACCTGACAATGCTTCCCTACGAACAAAGACGACACAAACATACCGAATTACAAACCCCACTATTCAGCACTGGGATTGTTAAGTGTCATTCAATTAAGAATAACTAATCTCTAGTTCTTTATTGAAATTTAAAAATTATAATGTAATTGGTTTCAACTTACAATTTTTACTTCACAATTTGTAAATAACAAACTAACAAAAAAGAAAGAACAAACAATCAACATGTCATACAAATCAGTCAAATCAATTCAATTCAAAAATCTTTTAGTTATTGATTATTTTTAACGATTAAGATTTATCTCACAAGCCCAACTCAGTTCTAAACTAATCTAATAATTTTTCTAACACTGGCTATCATTAATTGTTTCCCATGTAAGATCTAATAGTGAGCTCTGATACCAAGTTTGTAGCGCCCCAAAATTAAGCTACTTACTAAACCAGGAGTTCAGCTACCTAATGAGGCATTAAGGATCTAAATCATATAATTAATCTTCAAATTAGAAATCTAAAACTAACCTAACCCAAAAGTAAAACCCAACACTCGAGAAATTGTAAAAGAAGAATCTCTCAAGTTATATAAATAAATAATGTGTATGTGATTACAAACATAATATACATACCTAAAATGAATCGTATGAATTGCAACACCTCTAAATCTTTAAGATAAGAAAACGAGCATCTTCACGAGCACCATCTCTTCTGATAACTGAAAAACTGAAGTGGGAACGAATGAGCACATCATCCCAAAAGGGGAATCAGTGGATACCATTATAACATTCAGGTAATCACTAACATACTTCACAGTTTTATTAAAGAAATGATTTCACATCTTTTACACACAACACACAACATAAGATCACTCCAACTCAACTCCGCATATATTGCGCCATTTATAATATCCATAAAAGATCCACACTGAACGTATCTAAGGAGATGAAATACAGCAACCTAAACATATGTCATCCCAACCTCGTCTCACATAATGAAGGAGAAGATGCTAGAATAACTCTAGTATCAAATGATAGCATGAATCCAGGTACCATATGATGTTTTCGTGGAATGCGTACTCCTCATAAATTCTGAAGCCACCATGTAAGTCTAGAATACATAAGAAGGTTTGATTACTATTACTCGATCCCGCACAACAGATTCCCAATAGGTCCCATCCTACCAGGAACCTAGAATTTCTTCTTGAGTCGAGATCATAGTAACCTTGTCATACTACTAAGACTGAACAATCAAGCATAATATGCAAACGACCAATCTCCCCACATATATTCGATATCTGGGGGCCTAATATTCCCCGCTACCCAGTGATACACTGATGTTTCCCGCAAGTACCCTCAAGGCATAGAGTCATCCCCCCTATAGTAAAATAAGTATAAAATAATAATAGCAATCCCCAACTGTTAGACAACATCTAGGTTCTATGGATCTATAGGTTGCTCCTATTGTAATATTGGGTACCGATCTTCACCTGTATACTAGTGCGTGGCCTTCCCCACGTATAAACGCTTAGCAAGAATCCATGGAGAACATAGACAATCCTCTCGAGGAGACTAACCAATGCATATACGCAACATACTCATACAATTGCACTCAAACATGTATTGCATAAGAACAAATAGCTACATTCAGACATGCTCAAAAATAATAAGACACATCATGCTCGCCATTTAAATTAACTTAATGATTACAAGAGAGTTACAAGAGTTCCCACCTGATTTGTAGGCAAACCACGTCTACCTCGAAATCCACAATCCAGTTCTTCATTCTTTAGATCGATCGTTGTTAATAAAGAGTAACTGTTAATCACACAAGCACCCTAAGAGATTAGCCAAAAGGCTCATAACATAATCTCATACAATCCTCTAGTTATAGGCTAAGTGATCTATCTCATGGTTTTAAGCCCAATTATGGTCCTACTCATTTTCATTATCTATCTTTAGCATATGAAGGTTTACTAATCCAATTAGATTGAATGTATAGTCCATTTGATATGTCTTATGGATATCTACAACTTTGTAGAAGGAACCAAAAGCTAGTTTGGACCATAAAGGGTTCAAACCATCAAAATAGGAAAACTAGACATGAGCCCAAGTCTACTAAACTCGGCCCATTAACACAAGGCCCGGTCAATCTGGTCAACTGACAGTCTCTAACGGTCAATGGGGTCGTCTAACAATAAACGCCAGTCAAAAGTCAAGTCAAGGTCCACTGGTCAACTCAAAGGGTTAACTCAGTCAACGAGTCAACATGATTCGACTCAGTCAGATACTGAGTCAGCTACACAAAACTGAATTAGACTGAATAAGTTCAGTCAGACATGCTTAAGGTTCACATACAGTTGAGATTTTAATCCCAGCTCAAATTTAATCTATTCATTCTAACAAAACTTTATAATTTAATGCAACAGAAACTTAATACATCTTCAATCAAACAATCTGTTCTAACAGCAATTCTAACACCAAACAATCTTCATATCTTCAATCCCATCATTTATTGCTCATCCTTATACACTTCATGCCTCTTCATAATCTTCATTCCAAACATATCATTCTCAATTACACGTCAACACACAAATCTACTCTATTACCACCTATTGTATTCAATCCTTTTACAACAACATCTATTAAAGAACTGCAACTCTCAGCTTCAACTTCATTTCACAAACACCTGCAATTACAACAACTCCCACAACAGCAACAACATAACGAGATTCTACTTGAGAGTCTCATTTCGATTCTCTTAACCCACACACTAATATTACTCTGTAATATCCATTTATAACTCAGCTTTTCATTCCCTCATTGTTTATCCATCTTCGCATTATTAGCATCAACATATTACAGTTCCCATGGATACTTATAAAGGCATTTTCATTACCGACTCCAAACATTCAACCACCAATTGTAACCATACATTCACTAACTTCAACCTCTTTGCATCGGTAACCTCATTAACATCATTATAAATAAAATCCCCAATCTGTAATTCTTGTTCAACTAAACCGTTCTTCATATCCCCTAAAATTCAAATATATCTCCATCTTATTTCATTTGGATCACCACAATTTCATAACCAACAAATTCATCACCACATGACATAATACCACCATATTCAACAACAACATCAATTCAACTTCAGCATCATTTCCATTATCATTTCTAACTATATACACATCCTCTCCCCAATCACCACCTGCAATTAACCTAGCATTCATCTCAAACTCCCTTCATTACAAATTCAGTAATAACATCATATTTCCATCCACTCTGTGATCTAACATAATCCTATCAAACAGCCCCAGCTCAAATCAAACTCCCAAATTAACACAAAAACCTCTTTTTCATGATTTGGTCCTAAAACCCATCCTTAATTTCATCTTAAACAACACCAAATTGAACTCTTAATTCAACCTCCATCTACAACATCATCCCCTTCTTCTCTCGAGTTCAATCAACTTCAGATCGAGCTTCATATTCTTCTATTCATCATACTAATTAAGTTCTTATGAATTTCTCATACTTTAGATGGTGGATTTTCGATAAAGGATAAAATCGTAAACCCATAATTATACGAACTCCTGATCCAACAATCAGATGTGAGTATTGAGACACGGGTCTCTCATCGAATCCTCTGACTGAGAATACTGTCTCTCAGAGTACATGCAGATATGTAGTCTCTCGGCTGGACAACGGCATATCTCATGAATACTGAACACTTCAGTAATTATTTCTATATAGAATCACGAGATTGACGGCTCCTAGACAGCTTGCTCTGCTAGTATAGAGCGATAACGTCTTAAGGATACAAACAACAAGTTTTCCTGACTATATAAAGGATATGAAGCTCCAGCAATCTCATGTCAGAATAATTAATGCTCCTAGACAGCTTGCTCTGCTTGTATAGAGCCATAAGTTAATTATTCCTGAATTCTTTAATTCATCCACTGAATTTCCGAAAATATTCAAATATTTTCGCAATATTTCGTTACTTCAATCTATGGTTCTTCCCAGCAGAATTCCATGGGTTAGTAATAAATATTCAACGCATGGGCATCTGAGTTACCTCCGAGTAAGCCCCGACTCAAATGGTGTAAGTGTACTCAACGATGATGCACTAACAATCACGGCATGAACGAGTATTTCAAAATACGACGAAACGATGAACCTATGCAAAATAGGAAGGAAAATAATATATAATTAAATATTGACCAAGGTGCTGAGGGATTTGGCTCACCGACCGGCCGTCCGTGCCGTGGCCAATCCCACCCTAGTTTTATATTTATCATATTTTTTGTTATTTTCCTTGATCTTATGAAAATCCTTTCATTTGAACAAACATCCTTAGTTTGAGGAAACTCCTCAGTTTCATGGTGCTTCCTTCGCGCGAAGGAAATAATATTAAATTGGGAAAAATATTGTGGGGCCGTGATTGTTGGCCAACAGACCATGCCTTGATCCCGGCCGGCCCCACACCTCATGGTTCCTCATTATTTTATTATTATTTCCCTAATCTCATGAAAACTCCTTCATCTCATGGTATTTTTCATAATACATGAAAAACAATATAAAATTATGAAAACCCGTGGGACCGGGCTCCAGCCGGTCGGCCATGCCCTAGCCGGTCCCACACACCCCTTTATTTTATTATTATTATTTTAAGGTTTCCTTCATCCCATGAAACTCCTCGATTTCATGGTATTTCTCTCAAATTAGGAAAATTCCTTCAAATCATGGAAAAAGACACGGAAAATACATAAAAATTAGGGAAACTCGTGGGACCGGGCCCAAGCCAGCCGGCCATGCCCTAGCCGGTCCCACATGCCCTTATTTTTACTATTTTAATAATATTTGCTTCCTTGATCCCATGGAACTCCTTCACTTCAAGGAAACTCCTAGATTTCATCAAATTCTTTTATTTCATGATATTTTCATAAAATTAGGAAAAGGCACCATGGGACCGTGGTCACTGGTCGGCCGGCCATGCCTTGGCTTCAACGGTCCCACGCTTCATCATTTCTTCATTTTATAATTATTTTCCTTCATCTCATGAAGTTTCCTCAGTTTCAGCAAAACCCTGATTTTATTGTATTTTCTCAAATGGTTGCTCAAACGCACGCCAGAAAATATCAAAATTCTCAGGACTCAGACGCGGACGTGTTAACGACGTGAGCATGTTACCTTGACCGAACAAGGTTGGCTCTTTGGTTCACAATGAGTCGGTCCCACGTATTTTCATGGTTTGACCTAATTTGCGCAATTGCACGTATTAGGTCCAAGACTCTTCCAAATAATTTTGGAATTTCATGAAGTGATCGTCATTCGATCCCACGACCATCTAGGGTTGGTTTCATGACCCCTTGATCGGTCTCTCACCTCTCCATAATAAATTAGGTTTTATCACCTAAGGCTCAGACGAGCATTATATGAAAAATGATTGAACCAACATTTGATCATCTTTTCACCAACTCTTCAAGGGGTCTTGGTATTTGCTCACGCGAGCATATGGACACTACATGGTCGACCCACGGTCTCATGTAGCCGGTCCTCATTCATTCCATGGTTAAATTTTCAATAAACTATCACTCGGTCATTGATCAATTAGGGTTTCTGAGTCCAAGGATCATAATTCCAGATTCGAATGCTAATAATTTTACGACGATCTCATGATCACCATTTTATTATACTCGGTTCAACTACCAGTATTCTAATTAATGTTTTATTTTGGTCACGCTGCCAATAATTCATCAGACGAGCAACACTTGCTCAGATGAGCAATATTTGCTCAAACCAAGGAATATTGGTTCAACTATCAATATTCAACAATTCATCGAATGAGCGATACTTGCTCACCTCAACGTGAGAATTACAACTATGTCTCAACTGACACGTTCAATTCATGAGTTTCAAAATATTTTGCAGAATCATGTTCAACTCAGCAAATACATGGACTCATCGTCCCATGAAGTCAGCAACTCACTAAATACACGTCTGCCCTGCAGACTCCACGTTCACGAGACATCAATCATGTTACTTGGGGGGATATAAACTAGGGTTTTGGTCTGGCGGTCTACGACACGTGCGTTCATACACACGATGGAATGTGAGCAAGTCGTGCAATCAGTTGAAGGAGTTAACAAAGTAGTGGATGGAAAATCGACCAAGTCTCCACACGATGAGCAACTGGTTTCAAGCACGATTTCCACTTCCCCACTATTTGATTCCATCAACTGTCACACTTCATGGGATCATGGTGTCTACAATTCCAGCAATATAAATAAATCTTTGAATCATGATTGAAGAGATAACAAGAATCTCACGTCTCACAGACAACACGAGATTAACTCCACATCTGAGTAATTAATCTCAACAGAGATTCAATCATTCAGAACTTATATTATTCAGAATTCACAACACAACCACAATCTTTGATTATCATTGATTCCACACATTTCTCAGCGTCCCTCGTACAGATCAACACATCCTCTCTTGTGACCGAATTTATTCTGGAATGACCATTGTCTTGGTTTAGGCCGGAGTACTACAAATTGATCTCTCGAATTCAAAGCACTCCCTTCTTGCAGTGCATCTGTATGAGGTTGAAAATTTCACTCGGTTCAAGGAGTCTCCTCCGTACGGTTGTCTCCTCAATCCCGTGAAAACCGGCAAATCGTTTTGCCTCATCTACAGATTGGCGACCATAGTGGGAGATCATTCTCTCGGTTGCAATATCATAATTTCACAAGATGGCCGGTCTTAGGTCTGGGTTAGTCACAGGTTCCAACGCAAATGGCGCTAGAACTAGCAACAACAACAACGACAGAGAGGATATCCCGAAAACGATTCCGGCCTCTAACACTGACGGTGGTGATGTTACTCCTCCTCACGTCAATGCGGAGGGTCATCATTTGTTCGGCCAACACCCTGAGGAAGTCAGAGGAAATCCACCACCTACCATTTCCGATCTCATCAAAATGCAAGAGACTCTTGCAAAGAATCAAACCGATATGGCTACAACACAGAAGGAGCTATTTAATCAAATGAAGGCTCTCACTGATACAATGTCAGGGAAGACCCAAGGAAAAGGAAAAGAAAAGGAAAAATCCTCAGACACTGATCCCGAGGTAATTCCGATTCATAAAGTAGATGATGATGAAGTCCGCAAAGCTGCAGACGATCCATCGGCGAAGGAGTCATCAAACTTCATCACTCGGGAGGATTTGGAACGCCTTCTGGAGAACCGTGGAAAAGACAAAACCCCACATGTCCATCATCACCAGCCTCCATACCCTGCTGCTACGCAAAGGATTCCTCTTCCAAAAGGTTATACCTCTCCAACCTTCACTTTGTATGACGGAACAGGCAATGCTCGGGAACATGTTTCTCGGTTCCTGGAAGCCTTGGGTGAACATGAACATAACCATGTTGTTCTCCTCAAAAAAATTTCAAAATCCTTGAAAGGCAGGGCATACACCTGGTACAACAACATCGCACCAGGAACTATCAACAATTGGGGAGAAATGATTAATGCCTTCTACAGAAAGTACTTCTTTGTGTCAGAGAAAATTACTCTCTCCGATCTTGGAAGAATGTTTCATAGAAACAATGAACATCCCAATGACTACATGAAAATATTCAGAGTCCAAGCCCTGGACTGTCATGATCCAAACGTCACGGAGCAGCAACTGGTAGACTTGTGTATCAACAACATGATCCCGGTCTACAGAGCTTTATTGGAAAATCTTCGTTTCCATACCTTCTCAGAGCTTCATGAAGCGGCAAAGATACCGGCAACTACTGCGCCCGCTTTACTGGAAAGAAGAAAAGCTGCAAAGGCTGAAGAACCGCGAGACACTCAAGGTAGCATACGTCTTATCAAGAAGCAGTAAAACCTCCAACCTTCCACAAACATTGTTGCATAAGGAAGAAAACGGAAATCCAAACCTCCCCGCAAGCATACCTCAGCTCCTTCAAAAGCACAAAGGAAGGATAAGCAAGATGCACAAGCCTCCGACCAACGCACAAGAGTTCCTGATCAAGAATCACCTGACTTTTCTTTTTCCATTGAAGAGGTGATCGAAATCCTAGATGCCTGGGTCCAAGATGGTGCAATCAAGTTGCCATATGTCAAGAAAGAACCAACTGAAGAAGACATGGAAAGTCCTCGTTAGTGCTGCTTCCACAAGTTCTTCAATCATCCCACAAGCGACTGCGGAGTTTTGAAGCATATTTTCAAAGAGAAGGTTGATCCATAATAGCTTCAACTGGGACAGAAGGAGTACACAAGAATCCTCTCCCAGTCAGAACCTTTACACTCCATGAACAACCTATCAAACAGGCAGTTCAATCCTTGGTCGAACATGAATTGCGTTATCTGTCGAAGGCACAAAAGAGAGACATGTTCACAGCACTGAACCACATCGTGTCAAGAAGTCCATTCCGGAAATACTTCTTGAGCCTCCAGCCACAAACCAAGAGATGTACGACTGGGGACTTCTTACCACAGTCGAAGAAACGAATTTGGAAGAACGTTGATCGATGCCGGCACCGCCATCAACATCATTCCATTGAAAACCTCAGACCCGCAGGCATCAGTCGACAAGAAGCTACTCATGCTCCCATCTCAATCAGAGACCTTGAAGGAGCGCTCGGAGTACTTATGGCTATATCACTCTCAAAGTGAACATAAGTTCAACACTGGACAGAAACCAAGTTTCACATAATAAGGAAGATCCAGGATATGACATGTCCTTAACACGAGCGTGGATACGCGCTGAAAAGATGGTTACTTACAAAGCGCCTTTGGTTACACGTCCCTCCAACGAAGAAAGTTCTGATCCAGAAGATTTGACGGACATTCCATCATCAGAGTACTTGGAGGAATTTCAAACTTTGACGAGGTTGAAGAAAGAACCTGCAAAAGATGCATATACATCCATCAAGAGGTTCTGCACTCAGGCAAGTCTCATCCCATGTCTGTGTCATTTATTTCCTCACATGCTATCCTAGCATGGGGACTCAATTCTGCTAGCAACTCTGCAAGACGTTATGAATGGTAGCTTCACCATATTAGTATTTTACCAAGTGGTTGACGTTTCTCCGAATCAATTACTGAAATATTCATTATTGACGTCCAAACATGGCAAATAACACTTTGGGCGTTTCTCCTGCAAGTCCATGTGTTCCACAAATTCAGAAAGCTCTGATGTCTGCACAAGTGTCAAATACCACTACTGCAACGAAAGGGATGTTGAATCAACAGAAGATACTCCAGAGCCAAGACGATCAAACCCCTAAGACATTTGATGCTTAAGGAATATACGCTTCAACGCTCAAGCATCTAAAAAAGCCACCAAATTGTACTCCCAATCAAAGAGTACAGCTTCAACACAAATATCTCAACGGTGACACATTGATTCAACACCAACACGATCAAAGTGTAACTAAACGATAAGTCTTCATTATCCCATGATAAGACTTCTGAAGCATATGCAACATCATTCATACATGGATGGCACTAACTCCTTCAATATACACTGGGCAACCTGAGGTGATTCCGTGAAACTTCATTAACAGGTTTTCGCTACATCACAAGCCCCTGCATGATTTAGGAACTTTCTCTCTTCACCAATCACATCCAGTATGAAAACTCTTGATGCCATCTACCGTAACAATGTCGACTCACTGACAAAGCCAGTTCGTGGTAAAGTTATGCTTTCAGGAGCATTCAGGTTGAACTCTCAGTACACCTTCATCTTACGGACGCTCAACTCATCAACTAGTTGGTGAATGTAAAAGTCTCACTGGATGAAGTAGCAAAGATTATATCTATAATCATGGTTCTAGCCTTTTTCGGTCTTTGGAGCAACTCCAACCATGGTATCAACATCAACAATAAACTCTAGAAGAACACCATCCATGATCTCAGCATCGACAAGGATCTCGGGAGCGTTATCATTCATGGTCTTAGCACCAACAACGGTCTCAGGAGCAACATCCTCAGGGCTTTATCAACTAATCATTCTCTCAAGTATTGCTCGATGAAGTGGACTTCTCCAAGAACTAATGATTCATATCAAGGCGTGTAGACATGAAATATATTCACATGAAAGTCTTTCTGAAGCTTGCACGAGGGACGGGTACAAATCAAAGTCTTCAACAAGATGTTCTCATCGCCTCTACAAATGAGATACGACACACTTCAGGCCATGGGTTTGCAAAAACGTACCAATGGGTGAGGAATGGGACAATGCTTCCTCAACGAAAGATGTTCGACTATGTCTCTTCTATAACATACCAAAAGGGCGCATCGATCGGACATACGAGCTGAAATATATGACCTTTACAATCAGGTTTATGAAATATGAAAAATTTGTACGGGATTACAAATCACAAATGTGCACACTTTGTTGGCTGACCTCTACAACTCCGAATTGAGTGATTCTTTTCTCATGTGACAACTCTGTCTCTTAGCTTCAAAAGTTGGGGTCAAGCATCTTCCGACCTTGTATGAGGTCCCTACAGCTTCCAGAGCGTACAACATGCAAGCAACAATTCTTAGACGGGATTCATGACTTCCACAGTCGATCGGTGTCCACCAGGTCTTTCCACTAAGTACTTCATCAAGGTACCTCCAACTTCGACCACCTAGGTCTTTATATCAATTTTTCTACCTGGGTCCTCTATCCAAGTCTTTCCAAAAGAATAGAAAAGGAAAAGGAGAGATTTAACAAAATACTGGGGACTGACGGTCCACTGATCATGACGATCAGTTTCACAGTCCAAGACTCATGGAACCAGACTCTCATGTGCTAATCATTCATCATAAAAGTAATGCTACCACAGGGACATGAAATCATGGTCATTACATCATCCCCTCTCGAGAGCAACCTCAACTATGGTCCCGTGACCAAGGTTTCAGAAGTGATGTTTCTACGACTGCCAGAAACAAGATGGTACTACAAGCACCATGATCATGTATCAATCAAAGGGTCCTGATCTCGAATGAATAAATGACATTAAAATCCTTCACCAACCGTTCAAGATACAAGCGAATGGTCTAAGAACACAACATGGGTATTTTACAACAAGCTCGTCTGAGATGATTTTACACTGTCCTGTACAAACCGACGAGCTGGGAGAAATTGGTGAAGAATCTAGGGATGGGTCATATACCATTCTCTTCGTATAAATGTCCTTTACAACGTATCCAAAATTCAAAGAAATTGAAGAAACGATCAAGGAGATGTGGCCGAAACATTGGACAACATACAATCTGAAAAAGTTCTGAAAGTCTCCTGAAAGTTCACTGTTTCTCCTTTTTCAGGCCCTCAACATGCTCAAAACTCAAAAATATTCTTTGTTAAAGCTGGGAAATTTTCCGGGCTTGAAGATACATATGCAGATCGCGAAATCCGACTTCGAACGAAGATTCTACGGTGTTTTTGCTAAAATGCCGAAGTCTGAAATTTTCTGGTGACGTATTTCAGCAAAATTACTCGTACACTCACATGGATACTCATTCATTCATTCACAAATCAGCAATTTCATACTTCTATGAAGAGATTACATGAGATATACTTACCAGGGTTAGGGCTGAACATCGTTTCGGTTTTCCACTGGAACCGGACCAAACCAGACCAATTAGGAAGAAACCAAACCGAACCATTTACTAACGGATTGGTTATGGTGTAGAAAGTGGAAACCCGATAGTGTTGGTTTTGGTTTTGTTTAACTGCTAAAACCGAACCAAAAACCATTGGAAAACCGATTAATTTTTAAACTTATTTTCTACCGTTGAGTATTAGATTCTACCCATTGATGTAAAGGATAAATAGAAACCCTAAATCCAATATTTCATTATAATACTCTCCCTCTTTCTCTTTCTCTTTCTCCTTCTCTCAGCCATTACTGCTACTAGACTTTCTTCATCCCGTCTTCCTTCTTTTTTGTTTGTCAATAACTAAATTAAGATATATTATATATATATCTTCTTTTGATCTCTAGATATAGAGTAAGCTTTAACTATTCTTGATAAAAAAAAATTTATCTGTTCGTGTAAACCAATACTATCGGCACGATTGTTTTGTCTGTAAATTGTGCAATTCTTCTTTTGGTTTGATATATAGAATTATTGGTTAAACAAAAACCACTAGGACAAACCGAAACCAGCTGGAACCATTTGGAAACCGAACCAATGGTTAATGGATTGGTTTGGTTTAGATTTTTATAAACCGATAGTATTGGTTTCGGTTTTGGTTTGGCTAGAAATCGAACCAAAATCGACCATGAACAGCCCTAACTAGGGGAGCCTCTAAATCATTTGAAGGTTCGGCAATCTCCATTGGCAACGCCGCTATCTCCATTCAGTTTGGGATTTCGGGAATTCTCCATATTCCCATATCCCAAAGAAGAGCACGCTTCATCAACACGATGCTTATCTATAATGATTTCTTCCTGGATTCGTCAACAACAATTATTATTATTTCATTCAAGGAGATGCCACGACCACCTGCACGAAAAAGGATACTTACATCGACTTCTTCATCAGTGCTGGATTCATGAAATGTTTGCCCGGGAACAAGTTGAAGACCGTCAATCGATGGAGTAAAAGTCTGAAAAGAAATAACAAACCTTGGTCTCATGATCCTAATTGCACGGGAAAAGTCATGACACAAGAAGAGCTAACAACTCACCAAAGAAACGTCTGGGGACTACACGTCATTTGCTAACATCCTGTAGTCCTTACTTCTGGGTTCTCCGCTCCCGTAGACTTTCTTCCATTTCCGTGGAGTCTACATTGATCCAGGATCTCACTACACGATCATCCTATGGTAAAGCTAATGAAATAACCACGAGTACAACTCAGTATGAAGGATCTCTCACCATCACCC
Source organism: Papaver somniferum (assembly GCF_003573695.1). Classification (NCBI taxonomy): domain Eukaryota; kingdom Viridiplantae; phylum Streptophyta; class Magnoliopsida; order Ranunculales; family Papaveraceae; genus Papaver; species Papaver somniferum. Next base: position 24,653,548 of record NW_020622381.1, read on the forward strand.
ATAGGTTCCAGAAGCACCATTTCTTAGAGTTTCGTCCGTAGAGATGTTATCTATGGAAACACCATCTTTGGAAGAATCATCATGGGAGTCAGTCATTCTCTCAAAGTGGCTACTTCAACACATCGTTCATACAAAGCGCAGGCTTCGACAGAACAATGAATCATGGAATAAATGTTCTCACAACAAAGTCTACAAAAATGGTAACCTTCTAACTCTTACCTATTTACAATTTCACTAGCTGTAGTGATTACAATATCGAGAATTCGTTCGCTCCTTCAAACCTGCAAACACGAACAAAATTCATTATTCAAAATCATGAATTGATTTTTATAAAACCGTGAACAACCCACGTAAATTTTTTACTATGTGAACATTCACTGGTTTTCAAAAACTGGACAGACCTCCATTCTACAATTGTGAAAACTCACATACAGACATTATTTAACCATGTATGATTGTCTACTTTCAACAGTTGTTCAAAATCAAAACATTGATTTTACAAAATATATATATATTTAACATGAAACTCACGTAAATTTGAAAAATATATCTATATATTTTTTTGCTCTCTCGCACGAGCGTCTGTCTTTGAAGCAATAGTATATTTTCAAATATTTACGAAAGCTCGAAGATAAAATTTTCATGAAAGCTCATAAACAAAATTTTATTACTAACAGACGCACGTCTGTTCAAAAAAAAAAAATCTCTCGTACGAGCATCCACCTTTGAAATGAGAGTTTATTCTACTTTGTGAAATCTCACGTATTTAAAAAATAAAATTTTGTTTTTCGTGAAAGCTCATAGACAAAATTTTTATCATTAGACTCAGGTCTATTTTGTTTGTTCCTTAAACTAACGAACGGACGAGCGTCTATTCCTAAAATAAGTATTTCTTTTCGGGCCCGTCCCGTGAATCATAGACCGACCAAGGTCCCATCATCAAAATCAGCGGTTCAACACCAATTTATGCAATGCTCTATCATGCCAATGGGATCTCCATTCAAGTCGTGGTTTGCTCGTACTATCAAAAATCCGGTAACGTCTTAACTTACGACTTAAGTTCAATTTCTTATATTGTTTATGACCGGAAAATCACCATTCGATGCTGACTGAGGAACACGGCTTTCCTCACTAAGCAGGGGACTTAATGTAGATGGTGGATTTTCGACAAGGCTAAAATCGTAAACCCATAATTATACGAACTCCTGATCCAGCAATCAGATGTGAGTATTGAAACACGGGTCTCTCATCGAATCCTCTGACTGAGAATACTGTCTCTCAGAGTACATGCATATATGTAGTCTCTCGGCTGGACAATGGCATATCTCATGAATACTGAACACTTCAGTAATTATTTCTATATAGAATCACGAGATTAATGGCTCCTAGACAGCTTGCGCTGCTAGTATAGAGCGATAACGACTTCAGGATACAAACAACAAGTTTCCCGGACTATATAAAGAATATGAAGCTCTAGCAAGCTCATGTCAGAATAATTAATGCTCCTAGACAGCTTGCTCTGCTAGTATAGAGCCATAAGTTAATTATTCCTAAATTCGTGGATTCATCCACTGAATTTCCGAAAATATTCAAATATTTTCGCAATATTTCGTTACTTCAAATATATGGTTCTTACCAGCGGAATTCCATCGGTTAGTAATAAATATTCAACGCACGGGCGTCTGAGCTACCTCCGAGTAAGCCCCGACTCAAATGGTGTAAGTGTACTCAACGATGATGCACTAACAATCACCGCATGAACGAGTATTTCATAATACGACGAAACGATGAACCTATGCAAAATAGGAAAGAAAATAATAAATAATTAAATATTGACGAAGAGGGATTGGACTCACCGGCCGGCGGGCCGTGCCGTGGCCAATCCCACCCCAATTTTATATTTTATCATATTTTTTGTTATTTTCCTTGATCATATGAAAATCCTTTCATTTGAACAAACATCCTTCGTTTGAGGAAACTCCTCAGTTTCATGGTGCTTCCTTCGCACAAAGGAAATAATATAAAATTGGGAAAAATATTGTGGGGCAGTGATTGTTGGCCAACCGGCCATGCCTTGATCCCGGCCGGCCCCACACCTCATGGTTCCTCATTATTTTATTATTATTTCCCTAATCTCATGAAAACTCCTTCATCTCATGGTATTTTCATAAATACATGAAAAATAATATAAAATTAGGGAAACTCGTGGGATCGGGCCCCACCAAGCCGTCCATGCCCTAGCCGGTCCCACACGCCCCTTTATTTTATTATTATTATTTTAAGGTTTCCTTCATCCCATGAAACTCCTCGATTTCATGGTATTTCTCTCAAATTAGGAAAATTCCTTCAAATCATGGAAAAAGACACGGAAAATACATAAAAATTAGGGAAACTCGTGGGACCGGGCCCAAGCCAGCCGGCCATGCCCTAGCCGGTCCCACATGCCCTTATTTTTACTATTTTAATAATATTTGCTTCCTTGATCCCATGGAACTCCTTCACTTCAAGGAAACTCCTAGATTTCATCAAATTCTTTTATTTCATGATATTTTCATAAAATTAGGAAAAGGCACCATGGGACCGTGGTCACTGGTCGGCCGGCCATGCCTTGGCTTCAACGGTCCCACGCTTCATCATTCCTTCATTTTATAATTATTTTTCTTCATCTCATGAAGTTTCCTCGGTTTCAGCAAAACCCTGATTTTATTGTATTTTCTCAAATGGTTGCTCAAACGCGCCAGAAAATATGAAAATTCCCAGGACTGAGACGCGGACGTGTTGATGACATGAGCATGTTACCTTGACCGACCAAGGTTGGCTCTTTGGTTCGCAATGAGTCGGTCCCACGTATTTTCATGGTTTGACCTAATTTGCGCAATTGCACGTATTAGGTCCAAGACTCTTCAAAATAATTTTGGAATTTCATGAAGTGATCGTCATTCGATCCCAAGACCATCCAGGGTTGGTTTCATGACCCCTTGGTCGGTCTCTCACCTCTCCATAATTAATTAGGTTTTATCACCTAAGGCTCAGACGAGCATTATATGAAAAATGATTGAACCAGCATTTGATCATCTTTTTCACCAACTCTTCAAGGGGTCTTGGTATTTGCTCACGCGAGCATATGGACGCTATATGGTCGACCCACGGTCTCATGTAGACGGTCCTCCTTCATTCCATGTTTAAATTTTCAGTAAACTATCACTCGGTCATTGATCAATTAGGGTTTCTGAGTCCAAGGATCATAATTACTGATTCGAACGCTAATAATTTTACGACGATATCATGATCACCATTTTATTATACTCGGTTCAACTACCAGTATTCTAATTAATATTTTATTTCGGTCACGCTGCCAATAATTCATCAGATGAGCAACACTTGCTCAGATGAGCAATATTTGCTCAAACCAAGGAATATTGGTTCAACTATCAATATTCAACAATTCATCGAATGAGCAATACTTGCTCACCTCAACGTGAGAATTATACCTCTGTCTCAACGGACACGTTCAATTCATGAGTTTCAGAACATTTTTGCAGAATCATGTTCAACTCAGCAAATACATGGACTCATCGTCCCATGAAGTCAGCAACTGACTAAATACACGTCTACCCTGCAGACTCCACGTTCACGAGACATCAATCGTGTCACTTGGGAGAATATCAACTAGGGTTTTGGTCTGGCGGTCTACGACACGTGCGTTCATACACACGATGGAATGTGAGCAAGTGGTGCAATCAGTTGAAGGAGTTAACAAAGTAGTGGATGGAAAATCGACCAAGTCTCTGCACGATGAGCAACTGGTTTCAAACACGATTTCCACTTCCCCACTCTTTGATTCCATCAACTGTCACACTTCATGGGATCATGGTGTCTACAATTCCAGCAATATAAATAAATCTTTGAATCATGATTGAAGAGAGAACAAGAATCTCACGTCTCACAGACAACACGAGATTAACTCAACATCTGAGTAATTACTCTCAACAGAGATTCAATCATTCAGAACTTATATTATTCAGAATTCACAACACACCCACAATCTTTGATTATCATTGATTCCACACATTTCTCAGCTTCCCTCCTACAGATCAACCCATCCTCTCTTGTGACTTAATTTACTCTGGAACGTCCATTGTTTTGGTTTAGGCCGGAGTACTACAGATTGATCTCTCGATTTCAAAGCACTCCCTTCTTGCAGTGCATCTGTGTGAGGTTGAACATTTCGCTCGGTTCAAGGAGTCTCCTCCGTACGGTCGTCTCCTCAATCCCGTGAAAACCAGCAAATCGTTTTGCCCCATCTACACATACGAAAACAAACTCAATTCTTGGAATTGAGATCGACGGGAAGAGGAAAGAAAAAGAATAGAAAGAAGAAGAATGGAGAAGAGAGAAGAAGAAAGAGAAAGTAGAAAAGAGAAATGAGTTTCTCTTCGACACGCGTAGAAGATAAGACAAATAAAACTTATGAAGGCGCCCACGAAACGGATAAGGGAAGCCAGACGGTTTATCTAGGAAATGACAAATCCACCCTTCAAAAACAAGTTGATAAATCTTCTTCGTCCTGCATCCAAATGACACATTCGAGTAGCCCATCTCGCACGACTTTCCGAGACCTATACAAAGGTACTAGTTTCGTAACTAAATTGTTGTTAGATTAATTCTTATTAATTAACGTTCGTCTCTAATTAATTAAGTCATTAGCGGCTTAGTTCGTCTCTTGACTGGTCTAATAACGTTGACGAGCTTGAGGGTCGTTACAATCACATCATTAGAATCATGAAAAACATAATTCTCGGCAGTTGATTGTAGCAAACAACAACATCACAATCAAGGTACAACCATAAAAGCAGAAAATTACGCAGTTGATAAATCTAAAGTAAATTCTCCATTGGTTGCAACTGGAGAAGTATTCTGACAATATTTTGAAGCAGCCACGTCACTAGCAGTAGTAGTTCGCAGCAATTGATGTACCAAAAGAGAAAATAAAGGAAAACTTAAATATTTTTCATGAATATATCGGCAAGCTGAGACTCAGATACAACATGCTGAATCTTCAAAAAACCTTTAAGTACCAGGTCTCTCACAACCTTATATTGCACCTTTATGCGCTTGGTCCTCGCATGAAAGACTGGATCCGATACCAAGCAGATTAAAGAAATATGACCACAATTCAGATGCTTAACAGGAATATGTAATTACTTGAAAAAGAAAGAAAGCCACTCTTATTCAGAAGCAGCTACAGACAAACACTTATACTCTTCTTCTGTACGAGACTTCGAAACTGTTGGTTATTTCTTACTAGACCATCATATCAATAAATTTCCAATAAAGAATGCATACCCAGAGGTTGACCTTCTTGTATAAGGACATCCTGCCTAGTCAGAACTGTATACGCTCTTATAGATTGAACATCACCTTTTCTCAAAGTAAGACCTGACCCAATAGTCCATTCCAAATACCTCAAAATCTTCTTAACTAACAAGAAATGAATATTTCTTAGAGCATGTATAAACTATGACACATAGTTTACACCAAAAGCAATATCTGGTCTTGTAAGTGTTAAGTATTGAAGACCTTCAACTCTATTTCTATACTTTGCAGCATCATCTAACAAAATTCTATCATTTATAGAAGTTATGGTATCTTTTACAACTGGGGTATCACAAGGTTTGTGCTCAAGTATATTTGCTTACGATAACAATTCTAAGGTATACCTTTTTTGTGTCAGCAATATAATATCTAGATGTCTTATAGCTTCAATACCCAAAAAGTAACTCAAATCCCCCAACTGTTTCATTTGAAACTCAACACTTAAAGGCTTGATCTAAACAAGTCATAAGAGAATCAAAACTATCGATGAGAATAATATCATCAACATATAATAGCAGAACCATCATATCACACTTTGAAATATAAACAAACAATCCATAACACATATGGAGCTGACAAAACCATACTTCAAAACAAAGTTAAGGAATCTACCAAACCGAGCCCTTGGGGCTTGTTTTAACCCATATAAAATTTTGTTCAAATGGAAAACATATAGGATTAACAAAACCTTGTGGTTGAACCATATAAACATCTTCATTCAAAATAACCATGCAAAAAACCGATGAATCAATTTTAAGGAATCAAAAACTGATGTGTTCTTGATACAAAAGATGAGAAAAATTGTGAAATTGATGTTGTAAAAAGTATGAATTGATATTGAAATCAGCTAAAAAAAGGTATTGAGAAACGATATTGAAGATTAACTTATAAAATGGGCTATTTAATGTTTGGTACCCGGAAAATGCCCAACACATTGCTTTGGTACCCAACATTTTAAATATTAAGGGTTAGTACCTGGATCTTTCATTGACCGTGAAGTCAAGTCGTTGACTTAACAAAGCAAAAAATTCCGTAACGGAAGATATATTATTACTATATTATCCTTTCAAATTATAACAATGTATAAAAATGTCCTAACATCTGGTTATGGAATTATACGTGACAGAATCTGAACGTGGCTCCTAAATAAATGAACACGATTCACTAATTTCGTTAAAACCTTAAAACCAAAACCAAAACCGGATCTTTTTGTTCTCGACAACTCCTCTCTACAACTCAGGAACAAAGACAAGAAAAAGAGAAGCTTTGTCCGAAGATCCACAAAAAATAAATTAGATCGCAGCAACAACATATGATGCCAATTATTAGATCTCAGCGTAATACTTGAATTTCCATTTAAGTTTGCCTTAATTTTTGTTTCATCATTTAGCCGATGCCAACAAATTTAGTCACCTTATTTGTCGTATATATAAAGATTGTGTTAGATTTAAGTTAAATTTTAATTGAATTGAATTTTTTGTATTTTTTAGGGTTTTATAATTAATGATTGAAATCCTTAATTTTGTATGGTTTTCTTTGGTTGGTAATTCGTTAATGGGTGTTTGAAATTAAATATAATTATGTGAAATTGGGGATGGATTTTAACTGAATTTCATCTGATTGATTGTAGAGGTGGTGGTTGTGGTATTGTTGTTGTGGATGGTACATTGGTAGTGGTGAGTGTTCATGTGGTAGATGTTAGTGGTGGTGTTGAGTGGAGATGAGTGGAAGTTGTCTTGTACGTTGAACAAATACAAAATTCTGGTCGGAACAGGATAAAGAAGAACAAGAATGAAGCAGTAGTTCATTAAAAATGTCAAAGGGAAAAACTAGGAGAATGAATAAGATGGTGTAAGAGGGGTGTCTTTTTATAATAAATCATGTCAGTGGTGTCCACTTCCTTTTACACTCACGTGCTAATGGCCAGTTAACATTGTTAGATAATAATAATTTATTATTAGGTTTATTAATCATTTAGTTGGCGGACTGTTTAGTCAACGACTTGATTTCACGGTCAATGACGGACTCAGCTACCAACCCTTAATATTATAAATGTTGGTTACCAATCCTATATGTTGGATATTTGCTGAACATTAAATAGCCTTTATAAAATTTGTTATATTGTAGTAGAAATGTAGGGAAGACAAAGAGGCAAGAGAGTTTTCATTCATCAGTTTCTTAGGGTTACATGGATAAAATATATATAAGGGGAGACACTAGGTAACTAGATGGACCGCACACCCATGGGCTGTAGGCCCTGTAACACTCCCCCTTGTGCGGTTCAATAACAAAACTTTATACATAGTGCTTTACATATAGTGCTTCGAATATAGTTCTTCAAATGTCGTCCTCTCCTTGATGACTTGTGAGGTAAATCAATTTCCTTACTATAACTTTGACAAGGAAAAACCCAGTGGGATAAAACCTTGGTACAACTCTTCACATGTTGTCTCGTATTTTACATGTAGTTCATCACATGCAATACGATCTTCAAAGATTGACGAGTCTAAGTTAATTGCCTCGTTAAAACTTCGTCAGGAAAATCCATAGGAACAAAACCTGAACTAAAGAAAAAGAGTACAATAATAAAGAAACTTAGAACATAGTTGGATTCGTATACGTTGCCTCATTAAAACCTTGACAAGGAAACCCAGTGGGATAAAACCTTGACTAATGGAAAAGAGTACAACGAAAGATGCAAGTAAAGGTGATCTGTTGCAGATGATCACTTTGCTCCGTTGAAGTTGACTAGTTGCTTTATAACTCCTAAGGAAGAAAATCCTCATGGGAAAGACAATAGCCTTAGTTGGAAAATTACATTCCCGGTGTTTGTTGTTGTCTCATTAAAAACCTTGCCGAGTAACAAAACCTTGTGGGAAAAAATAACCTCGGTGAAGGAAAATAGTTCAACACACCATTAGATGCTCCCCTGATGTTAGAAAATTTTCATTAGTCTAATGCAGTCAAAAGGAGTTTATCACACTTTACTTTGATGACTTGAATGTTTATAAGACCATGTTGTTGATTTTGGAAGTTACGTTGCTTAACGGACTATCGCGTTTCATTTCTTTGATTCAGATATTTTTAGTAATATCAACGCTATCTTTATGTCTTCAACGTTCAACATACTTGATGTTTTTAGTATTGTCTCGCTAAAAACCTTATCGAGTAACAAAATCCTTTGGGAAAAACTATTCTCGATCGAAGGGAAAAAGAGTACAACACAACTTCAATTTCGAAGTAAATTATGTTGACATCATATCCTTGGACCCCTGATGTCGGCATCTCCCCCTGATTATTTTCAGGTTGTTCTAGACTGTTCCTTTAGTCATGTACTTTTCAAAACTGGATATCAGTAATAACCTCGAAAATAATCTACCATATCTTCCTCTGATTACTTTCGTTGGAGAAGAGATTATTGTTCCTTCATAATAAACAACTTTTGGATTGCACTTTCATTAGCATTCCTTTTAATGTCTTTGTAGGGATAAAAAAAATATGTCAATGGTTACTTTTAAGTACATGATTACATTCACTATACCATTCCAATGACGTTGCGTTGGGGCGGAGCTATATCTAGCTAACAAGTTCCCTGAGGATGTAAAATTTAATCGAGTACATTATTATACTAAGTACAAAAATGCGTCTATTGTACTTAGACATGGTAATTTCATCTCCCAACACATCTTCGTCATATTTCTTTTTGACAAAATGGTTACTTACTTACATTTGAACCTCGACTAATCATGGGAGTGCTATCAGGATGCATGTTTTTGTTAAATTTCCTGACAACTTTAGACATATGCAAACTGGTGCAATAATATACCACAATCTCAATATTCGATCGAGATTTCCCTAGATTTTTCATCTCAAATTCGGATTTTAAATAGCTTTTAAGGTCTCTTATCACATCAAGAGTACACATCATGTTTGTACCATCAACATAAATAGATACAATTCCAAATCAGGAACTTTCTTATGAATACGCAAGGAAAAATAACTTACTTGTCTATCCCCTCCAAATCAAATAGCCACTTAGACGGGTATACCACATCCGTATGATTGTTTGAATCTATAAGTGAGCGTTCTGTCTAACTGTAAACGCACTCCGTGGTTTAGAGTCATTTGATTTGGGCAACAAAAATTTATCAAGTACTTTTGTAAATATCTTCTATCTCTTGATTCTTTCAGAGATACGTAACAACCACATACATATGCTGCATTTCAAGTCCTTTTGAAATTACCAAACTAACTAGGTAGCAAAACTCTATAACGTTCATTACAAGAGAACAATTCCAGGGCTTTGTGAGAAACCTCTCGCCACAAGGCGAGTCTTTGTACTTTAAGACTGCTTTCTTCTCATTATGCTTTATGACAAATTGATTATATATGTCCAATAGGCTTTACACTTTGTTGGTTAGCACTACCACACCAAATACCCGTATATTTTCCAAAGAACTGATTTCTACCTGGATTGTGTAGGCCAAATATGCTATTTATTTGAAATTAATCAAAATAAAGCATGGTTCGATCTCATTGTGCTCTACTTCTGGAGCAACTATTTATGTATTGTATCATCATTGTGCACGCATGATCCTTCCATTAACTCATGTGCATTCTCATAATCCGTCAGAATTTCATTGTTCTCTAGAATCATTTAAAACTTCAGAGCGTCCTCCAGTTTGATTCATGGACATATTCAGACACAATCTTATGAGATGATTTCTGATTATATATATAAGTTATGCCTTACTCACCTACTTCCTTTCTAGGTGAGGATTGATCGAACCAAGTGGTCTCTTCATCTTCCTTTATGGAGCCACGACCTCAACTACACTTCCACCAAGTGTAGTTGCAACACCTTAGTCTATGGTGTACCCCATACCGAGGATTTCTAACCTTGCAAGAATATTTGCAGCTGGTATGTGTGATCTTGTCATTTTAGCGACATCAGTGTACATTCTGAAAATCGAATATTCTTTATCACTTCACATTTACATTTGTGGAGTACAAGAATCAATATGAGACACATTTACATTGGATATTTGTGGACTTATTTATTTGGTTTTTTTGAACATGCCTAGTTCCGTTTTTCCCTTAAGATAAGTCTGTATCATATAAATGGTCGGCTTAAATTGTGGCTGTTGATCTCGTTTATTAAGAATTTTGATCTTAATGTTATTCGTTCTCTTGAATATGATATTGGTTATAATTAAATGATGTCATTTGTTCAGTTGGTTGTACCAACCCTATTTCAATGTATTCATTTGGGGTTTAAAAGGGCTTAAACACCATTACTGTGTACTTAATATTTTTCTCCCAAAATTTGAATGTTCCTTGAAATGTATCAACTTGCTCGGATATTAATATGTCAGTTGTTTCAAAACATACGTTCAAAATAAAATCACATGTATTCCAATTTTTGTGGAAGAACTCACAAAAGATGATATGAGTCAGAAAATTTTCATTTCTCTACTTCATCCATAATACTAACGAACCGGTATATGTTGAAGTATGACAACAAGAGAATTAATTATTTTTAATAATATATTCAACCTAAAGTAAGTGGTTGACATGTGTAGTGAGATTCTCTTGGCCTATTGAGATAAAGAAATTTCTCAAATTAAGCTAAATCTAGTAAAATTGAAAATGGAAAGAACCCCGGAGTGATAAAGGTTAGACGTAATGACTCATATAAAGCATGTGAAAAGGGACATATATGTCATGACACGAAAATGTATTTTTTTCTACATACCTCAAACAATGGTTCCCAGTGTATATACATAAAACTGGAACAAACTTTGATACCCAAGGCCGGAGAGGAACAGAACCGGGCCGAAATGGAATCGGGCTGAGCTGCACCGGGCTAGGTTGGGTTGGTCAAAACGGTCTGGGACGGGTTGGTCGAGCCGAGCTGGACCGGTTGGTTGAACCGAGTTGGTCGAACCGGG